>NC_059440.1:1886537-1902582 GCF_021028975.2 Sphaerodactylus townsendi | reverse complement strand
AATAATAGTGTGTGCAAGGCAAAAATGTCTTAGATGATATGCAATTGTCATGGGAAAATGAGAAAAGGTTTTGCTTTTGCTCCGAGAACCCTTTAATGTTGGCAGAGGAAGAGCGATTTCTTGCATGCATTCCACTTCTATTAGTGCGGGAAAGTTCCTGGAGGAATTGCAAGCTTTGATATCCCCCTGACAACAGAATGCTGTGGATCTCTGGTGTCTTTGTGCTGTGTGCTTTGCTTGCAAGAAGTGCAGATCCACTACCAGGTGGCCGGACCCTGCACCCCAAAAGCCCTCAGCCAGGCCTTCCTTTCCTTTCTCTCTGTCCCACATTCAAATTGCTGTGCCTTCCGTGAGTGTTGGCAGGAGAAGAACGAGGCCAGAGCTGTTAGGAGCCCACCTTTTTTGACAGTGGTCTCTGTTGAGGGAATATTGGTAGCCTTTAAGGGCCATCCAACTTCTGCTGTCCCTGATTTCCATCACCTGCCACTTTAAGCAAGCTCATCACTTCTCCACAAGAGGGGGTAGAATAAAGGCTGAAATAATGGTAGCAAGCACCTCCCTCATATCTCTATCAGATGGGGAGCGGGTTGTGGGGGGGGGGGTATTCCAATATTTGGCTCCATTGTTCCCTATGGGGAATATTTTCAGAGGACTGGAGGGGCTGTTTTATGAGCAAATAGCACCCACATTTTAGCACAGTTGCTGATGCCTGCCCACTAAAGTTTCAAGAGAATTGGACCAAAAATATTCTCTGTCGGAATAACGCCAGAACGGGGGCACACAGCCACATATCTTGAATTATTAACTGAACCCCAACAGAAATGGATCATCACAAGGGCCAGATCCAATACCTTCCCATCGGCCATGACAAAGGGTCATTACTTATCCATCTCTCTCCAGGATCGGGTTTGTCCACACTGTAAAAATCAAGTGGAGACTCTTGCTCACATTATTCTTGACTGTCCGAGATATGTGGGCATCAGAAATTTCTCTCCCAGGCTGGCCCTAGACCAGGGGTAGGGAACCTGCAGCTCAAGAGCCGCATGCGGCTCTTCTGCCCTTGCACTACGGCTCCACGAGCTGAGCCGCTGGCTTCATCCTTGCCCACCCTGCAGGCAGCAGGGCGGGTGCACCAATTGCCCGCGGCCGGCTGGGCAGCGTCGCGGGCTTCTCCTCTTGCCCGCCTTGTTCAAGCGGGGCGGGCGCTTTCCCGGTGGCCGGCAAGGCCGAGCCACTGGCCCCATTCTTGCCCGCCCTGCAGGCAGCAGGGCAGGTGCATCCATGCGCTTCTCAGAATGAGTGGAGTAAAAGGTAAAAAAGCCCAATATATACAGTGTTATCTTTATTTTAAATGTCAAAAATTATTTGCGGTTCCAAGTGTTTTCTTTTCCCATGGAAAACGGGTCCAAATGGCTCTTTGAGTGTTAAAGGTTCCCTACCCCTGCCCTAGACAAATCCGAAAGTGACTCTGACTGTTCTGTTGTGGAGCTTCTGTTAAACAACACAGGTGTCGTGCTCTTGGAAAAAGTAGCAAAATTTCTTTTACAAGTGACAGAACTTTCTAAGTAATGTACACTGCTATATACAGTCTTCCTGTCTGCGTTTTGAATGTACTCTTGATTTGTATTTCAAAAATGTCTGGCAACGCTCTAGAACCTATTTTTAAATCCCAAATAAAGGTTGTTGTTGTTGGACCAAAAATATAATTCTATGAGCCTCTGAACAAGGTGCCCCCAGTCATCCTCCGTTGCTTCCTGTGTGTGGTGGTAGGGAGAAGAATACCCAAAGACACAAGCAAGTAAAGTAACCACTAGCAAAAAGTCTCTGAAACCAGACAAGCCAATGACAAATCAGGGAATCCCGGCAGAGGTGCAGGACAATATTGCAAGCCTAATGCAACAACTGGCAAACCAGAGAATCCTCCTAGCCAAATAGTTTAACAAGGAACGTTGTTGTAAGCACAACAAAAGTCAAATCAGAGAAGCCAAGTTGAAGCAGAGAATTCAATACAAACTTCAAACATGATGTAAAGCAACTTGAGCAAAGAATATAACGTTGCAAGACAAACAAAATCAATTTCAGAGGACAGAATCAAAGCCAAAACTATATGGCAAGACCCATATACACAGTAAAATGAAAAAAAGTCCTGAGAGCCTTAAAACACTGGCTCCCAATATTTCCAGCTACTCCCAAATATTTCTGGGATATTTCAAAAGCCATTTCCTTGTGAATTTTATGAGTGTGATGCAACTGTGTAGTCCCTTGAGGGGGTGGAGGGCAGAGCAACCAACCAGTTTTCCTGGATTTAAAGTATCCATGTGGCAAGAATAGCTTTATCTTCCTCTTTGCCACTCTATATTTTCCAGGGACAATTCCCATAGTTCTGTGGATGTCCTGGTTGCGGGATTATGAGTCCACAGTTCGTTGGGTCGACCGACTGCTTCGTTTCATCGACCCACCTTGCGGTGACCTTATGGGAAATCTGCCCCCAGCATTTGCTGCACCTGAACTGCCTACGGTGGGCTCTGCAGTGGAAGTTTCCTTCCCAGCTCTGTATATGGATTTAAGCCGGGTGTTTGAGGAGTTGGAATGCTCCAATAACCAAATAGAAATTGGCAAAATGATCTCAGTGCCTCTTCCTTTTCTAAATCCAGGTTGAATGCCAGGCATGAAATGTAAATGTGAAACTCACACTTCAATAACTTAGCAAAGAGATGGTTATCCCTTAAATGTTGGAGGACCTTTCTAATGAACCGCACATGCTGCTCCATTGTAGTGTTCCCATGCAATCAATTACCACCACCACCACCACCACCACCACCACCACCGCGTGCAACCGACTGTCGGATTGAGCTGATTCCGGGGGCCAAGTTGCCTAAAGGTAGACTGTACCAGGTGAGTCCCCCTGAGGATGAGGCGCTTCGGGAGTTTCTGGATAAGAACTTGGCTAGGGGCTTCTTCCGGAAGGCCACCAAGAGTACCTTTACAGCTCCTGTCCTGTTTGTAAAGAAAAAGGATGGTACTCGTAGACTTTGCACAGATTATCGTGGTTTGAATGCTGTGTCAATGTCATACAAGTATCCGTTGCCCCTGATCAAGGCGTTCACTTCTGAACCCATCTTGGGGCACCCAGATCCTGCTCACCCCTTCATTGTGCATGTAGATGCCTCCAATAAAGCCCTTGGGGCGGCCCTTCTCCAAGCTGATGATAATGGCCTGTTATACCCTTGTGCATACCTATCCAAGAAGTTCTTGGGGCCTGAATATTGGAGCACAGGAGAGAATTTCAGAGGAAAATCCACATGGAGATGCAAAGGGCTTTGATCTCGGAGATACAAAGGAAAAATCAGCTTCATAGATTACAGCAAAGCTTTTGACTGTGTGGATCATGAAAAGCTACGGCTGGCTTTTAAAAACGGATGTGCCGCAGCATCTGATTGTCTTGATGCTCTGGACTGTTAGGACAAAATATGGAGAAATAGACCAGTTTCCAGTTGGCAGAGGGGTTAGGCAAGGATGTTTTTCATCTCTCTATATCTTCAATCTGTATGCAGAAGATAAGGAAAACTGGATTCAATTTAGATGGTGGAGTGAAAACTGGGGGAAGGAACATTAACAATTTGAGATATGCTAATGATACTACATTATGCTAAGGATGCTGGCAGAAAACAGTGAAGACTTAGAATAAAAGTTGCTGAAAGTTAAAGGAGGAAGAGCCAAAGCTGAACACCAAGAAGACAAAAGTAATGACCGCCGGACAATGAGGCTAATGAGCTGCAGGGTGGACAGTGAGGACCGCAAGGCAACTGGAATTGCTGAAGACTTCCTATTCCTCGGCTCGGCCATCATCCAACAGGGAGGCTGCAAACAACCAACCAAGAAATCAGGAGGGGACTACGACTGGGAAGGGCAGCCACGAAGGAGCCGGAAAAGATTCTCGAGAGTGAGGATTGTCACCAGCAACCAAGATAAAGTTAATTTATGCCACAGTATTTCCTGGGCAATGAAGAAAGCAGACAGGAAGACAGTAGATTCTTTTGAAATGTCATATTGGATGAGAATGTTTCATTTTAATGATTTCTTTTGGGAAGAGCCAAAAACACCCAGCCCATTTGGGAGGGAAGCCATTGAAGACCAAACTGCACCGTGTTTTCTTTGCTTACAGGTCTGTCCGGTTCCCTGTTGATCAGAAGTGCCCTCAAGCTTGATTCTCAGAGGCTCTAGTCAGGTCAAGACCAGGTCCTGTGGCAACTTAGGCCTTTCCCTTGACACCATTTTCCCAACTTGAAATAATCTCAGAGTGCTGCTATTAGCTGTCCTGTCAAACTTGCGCACAATCTCTCAGTACAGGTATGTTTCCCTAAAAGGGGAAATGGTGGCTGTGCAGAGCCTTTTCGGGTAAAGAAAATAGCGAGTTTGTGTGTGCATGCGTGAAGGCTTAAGTTCTCCTGTGCATGCTTCACAGCCCTGATGTGATTTGGAGGCCCAGTGCGCCTGAGAATTGAGTTTCAGCCCAAAGTTGCAAGTACACTTCACGTTAAATGAAACTGAGGCAGTCCTGTAATGTAAACAGTATCTCATGCCTTGGAGTCAGGACTGGCTGTCTCTGGTTTGGGGGGCTCAGCTTGCCCTTCCTGCACCAGGGTACAGCGCATGCTGAGAGTTGCAGGAACACCCCTCCCCCGCCCCGTCCCCCCCCCCACACACCAATCGGGAACAGCCATTCTTCGCGGAACTCATTTCAAGGTACTCAGTCTCTGAGGAGACCATGGAACTTAGGGAAACTTTTAAAGACGTGTCTACAGTAACATCTGTGCAGTGTTAAACGCCATTTCTGTTGTTTTTTTTTTTAAAAAAAAATAACTATACACACACACTCCTACCACCTGAAACAGGACCTGGCCCCAAGGACCCCACAAGGAGGCTCTGGAGTTCTGTAGTCAGAAATGTCAGAAGCTTCAGCGTTCAAATGGCCTCGGACAACAAATCAGCTGCAACTAAAAGGTCCTCAGGAGTGGAGAGTCTTGGGCTGGGCCGGCAGGGCAGCGGACGGCAACCCACTGACACCCTCCACAGTGGCGGACCACTATAAAATGGTGAGTTTTTAAAAATATATCTTGGATTATTAGAATAACTATTAAGTACAGTCATTATTAGTAACTGTATTTTGATTGTTACATAATATAATCGGCATACTATGGCTTTGTCTCTTAATCTCCAGACCTAATTGTTACTATGATTTGATTTTGATTTTTTTTCTATGAGAGCAGCGCGCGGCATAGGGGGGATCATGGTGAGTGGGGAACCGCCCAAAGACTATTCACCTGCCGAATAATGGAGAAGGCAGGATAACGGGGAAAACCGCTGAATTTTTATTAGAAGTGCTCAAGTTAAAGACATAATGGAAGCTTGACCACCTCTTCTGTACCAGCCTTACGTGCTCCATCCCGTTTTATGTCCTGTTTTAACACCCGCTCTGTCCTGTATTTTGTTTTATTGATGTGCCTAATAAAGGTCAGTTGAAGTTGAAGAAGAGCTTCCTGACAGTGCTGTTCATTAGTTTTGCTGGGTGAACCCACGCCTTAACATTATGGAGAAAAGCAAAAAAAACTTACCCGCCGACATTCTCCGTTGGTTTCTCCATATCTGCGTTATTGTTGATATCTTTCCGTCCTTGGGACCCTTTTTTACCAGGGTTAAAAATGAATGACCATGGACAGGTCATCTTCTGAATATTAGGCAGGCAGCTGATGCCACTACCCAACTTGCTTTATGCAATGTGGAAACTCTGTGGAAAAATTGGTTAAGCTTATAACAATGGAGGAAACATTTCTTTTTTCTACTCCCAAATATTTCAATGCAGCAGGGCCATCAACACAACAAATCCCACTGAAGGACTGGAATGAAAACTCTACCCAAGTTCTTGCCATTAGCCCATCCCATGATTGCAGGGCCCCAAACCCTATAAACATAGTCTGCTTATCAAGCATCTTCATGCGAAGTCACCCCATAGGTCAGGGATGATCCGGTGCTTGCATTGGGGACTACCTTTACCTTTTACTGGGGAGGGATTGCCTTTTGCTACCTGAAGGTGTACCTGCAGAGGTGGGATCCAGCAGGTTCTCACAGGTTCCCGAGAGTAGGTTACTAATTATTCATGTGTGCTGAGAGGGGGTTACTCATTGGTGATTTTGCCACGTGATTTTTGCCTTAGTTACGCCCCTCCTCTCAGCAGTAGTGCGCAGAACTTGAAGCAGTCTAGCAGGAGGTGCACCAGCGTGCGTGGCAGCCTGCGCCTGCGTGCATTCGTTTCCCGCCCAAGGACCGGCGCAATGGCTGCGTCCTTGCCACAGCCCCGCCCAGGAATGCCCCGCCCCAGGAATGCCCGGCCACGCCCCTGTCATGCCCCGCCCAGCCCCATTGGCGCTAAGCCACAGTTTGAATCCCACCACCATGGGAACCTGTTACTAAAATTTTTGGATCCCACCACTGTGTACATGTACTCAATACACATTTATTTTCTGCACTAAGAAAGGATTCGGGGGGGTGGGGACAGGCATTTTGATGTTTTCACTCAGGAACTTAAATGCCATTGTGATATAGCGATTAGAGCATCAGACTTGGATCTGAGAGACCCAAATTCAAATGTCTACTCTCCCACAGAAGCCCAATATGTGGCTGTGGGCCAGTCACGTTCTCTTTCAGCCTACCTCACAGGGCTGTGAGGGTTAAATGGGAAAAGATTAATGTAAGCCTCTTTGGGTCCCAATTGGGGAGGATAGTAGGGTACTAATGAAGGCAATAAATACATTTGTTGCCCTGCACAATCCTTTGGGTGGGCTTCAACCCCAGTGGGCCTTTGGTCTCATCCACCAGGACTGTTTCAGGGGGAGGGAATATATCACATGGTCCGTATGTGTGCATCCCAGAGAAACCATGACTTGGTTTAGAAATGTGGATTAACCTATTTATCTGAGAGATGTAATAAGCAATTCTAGGATTACACAATATAGAAACATGGCGGTGTGTGTGTCTTTAAGATGCAGTGACGCAGACCAGGTGGGATCACGGCATCGAGTTCAGCTCGCAGGGAAGTTCAGGGCCAAAAATAGATTACGTGGGAGACTCATAACCAGCTCTCTCTACATAGTTCATTTTTGTGCAACGTGCTTTGAGAGGCTGCCAATTCAATCAAGGCCTGGGGGAGGGCAAACCCAATCCATCTTTTCCCCAAAATATCCCCTGCCCAAGCTGTTGCTTCTGTCTTGGGGGCGAAATGGTTTTGACTTGGAAACGGAAGATTAAGTGCCTCTTTTCTCTTCAAATGATGCAAACAAACTGGCAAAAACAAAAACAGCTTATTGCTGAATTTTAAAAACAGAGCTTCTTCTGGAGTGGGGAAGCAGCTGTATGATGATGATGAAGAAGAAGAAGAAGAAGAAGAAGAAGAAGAAGAAGAAGTAGAAGTAGTAGTAGTAGTAGTAGTAGTAGTTGGATTTATATCCCCCCTTTCTCTCCTGCAGGAGACTCAAAGGAGCTTACAATCTCCTTAAGCTTCCCCCCTCACAACAAACACCCAGTGAGGTAGGTGGGGCTGAGAGAGCTCCTAAAAGCTGTGACTAGCCCAAGGTCACCCAGCTGGCGTGTGTGGGAGTGTACAGGCTAATCTGAATTCCCCAGATAAGCCTCCACAACTCAAGCGGCAGAGCTGGGAATCAAACCCGGTTCCTCCAGATCAGAGTGCACCTGCTCTTAGCCACTGCTCTTAGCCACTATGCCACTGCTCCTTAAAAGTGGAAAACTTTGAGGGTTCTGCTCCAAAAGTTATTTCACAGGACACGACAATGAAAGTTAAACTTATTCTTCGTGTTCTAAACAATCCAGAGTTAAACCAGGATCCTTCAAGAGCCTCCATGAAGGACTGGTCTATTAATGGCACTCAGGGGCACTACCCAGAATTCCCTTGACCAGAGGCCATCATATAGAGGTATTTGGTTGGTCACTGTTGAAAACAAGATGCCGGGCAAGATCCAGTTCTGTTCTAACGTGTAAGAAATCTGTCCAATGTAACATTTTCAGCCCTACTGATTTCTGTGGGGGAAAGTTAAATCCAAACATTGTTCATACATCAGAAGAAGGATTTCTTTTGTTTGCAATCATTCATCAAATTCCTATTGAAACTGGCTTTCACTCATTATAATTATGTGATTGTAGATGACGTGCATGCTCAAAATTCTTCTTTTTTAAGTCGGGGTGTGTGTGTGTGCTCAACCTTGGTTGGATCAGACAGCCTGTAGTATATTTAAAAGGAAAAGAAAACTTTCAGAGATAAAATTGTGTTGTACTAAAGGCTCTTTTGATAGTTTAGTAAATTTAAAGGGACTTAAAAATCCATAATGAATATATTCAGTTGAATGGAGATTGAAATTTACACAGCAAAAAGAGAATATAGATACATATGCACAGAATTAAATATTTTAAAACAATGTGGCCAAAATGATATCAACCAGATTAAGAGTTGAGTAATATTAAAAAACCACCCTAATTCTCCAGTCCTGATGCACTGAAAACACCATACATATATACATATAAATTGAAAATTCTAGTTCCCTTAAATGGGCAGTCCAGCACCCCCAGGCCTTCATTCATGTCCTGGAATTATAACACACAGAGTTGCAGTTTGGCCAAGATCCAGTCCAAGAAAAGCACTATGCAATGCAATGCTCAGAATGTCTGCTCCGAAGTAAGCTTTCAAATCCCAGAGAGTAAAGCAAACCCCTCTAGTTTAAGAATGCCTAACTTTGGTTGGAGATTTTAAGTGTCTACCGAATGTTCGCAAGCCAGCACCCGAGGAGAGGCACCTGTCCCAATCCCCTAATTCCTAGACCTTCCAACAATTACCTTTATTGAATGAAACATGTCTGAAACTTCACAAAGCCAGTCTTCCTGCGTAAAGAATCTCCATCCAGTCCATGCGCCACTTTTAACACCCGAAGCACTTCTGTCGCATTCTGGGACTGGCCAGAGAGCCCTCAGAGACTGTGGCAAAGTTTTCAAGCAGGAACCAAAGGAGAAAGAACGCTGGCTCAGCTGTTTCTCCCGCCTGGCAACAAACCCCTGCCGCTGAAATCGTCCCCTTGCCCCAGTGGGAATGAGAGCCGAGCCAGCAGCAGCAGCAGCGGAAAAGTTCCTTACCTTGCTTGGATGGCAAATTTTCCCCATGGAGAGAACGTCTCTGGCCACTGAAGGGTCTGACTTCTTAATTTTGGCTGTGCTTGGTTCCTCCTGCAAAGCTGCATTTTTATACTCCAGTGCAAAGTGGCGGGCAGAGAAGACTCATGGATGCATAAAGGGAAAACCCCGTTTTAGTAATTTTAGCAACGGGGGCTCCGCTTCCTGACGTGATGCTGGAAAACACACAGACAGATCCTCCTGCCTCTCCATCAACAAGCCACAATGTAGCAACTCTGCAGGTTGACCCAACTTTGGAGAACAGATTTAAATAAGAAGGACCAGACTCCTTATCCTGTTTGTATCCTATCCTTCCTCCCAGGAGCACAAGCAAGAACATGCTGTTTTCCCTTCTCCATGTTATCCTCCACCCTGCAAGGTTGATTAGGCTAGCAGAAAAAGAGCAACAGGTCCAAGATGACCCAGTGCTTTGAGGTAGCTGAGCAGAGGTCTCGGATCTCAACCTCACCTGCAGAAGCTCCCAGCATTTCAAAGAAGCAAAATAGGGACAGCTGTGTTTTTGCTAAGCCTGATCTCATACCAAGGATCGTTGTTTGCATTCCCCGCCTCCTTCCAAGATTCCTGTCCATGTGTCCCACACTGGACTCTGAAACTGGGTGTCTTAAATGATGCTGCTGACATCTGTGAAACCCTCCCCAGTCTGTGCTTTTGGATGGAGAAGACAGGCAGAGAGGATACCTTCTGCTCACTCCTTAGTACCTGCCCAGAGGGAGCCAGTTTTGATTTGGGAAATAGCATGGAGGGGTAGAGAGCCTTCTTCCCCCCATGTGGTACCTCCCATCCAGCTGCCCCCTACTTTTTGAGATTAAATTACAGCCCAAGAAATTAATCATGCATACCCAACACAACATGAACATTGATCCTTGGCAAACCTATCATCATAATTTCCTTTCTTTGAAAAAGCTTGTGTTAGGATCATTCAGTGACCCTTTCCCCACCTACCGTTTGCTGCGCGCTACTGCCCCCAAATAGCATGTGGTCCAGCGGTGCTCCCCACGAGTCCAGGCGGCGATAACGCAGCCGCCCCGACTCTGCACTCTAACGTCCCTTCAGCGCGCGTCATTTCTGACGCTGAAGAAAACGGCACCTTCTGACTGTGGGGAACACAACCTCCGGGCGGAAATCGCTCGCGCTCAGAGTAGCGCGCTACAAAACCTAAGTGGGGAAAGGCCCAGTCTTTGGTTATAGATGTAGCTCCAACTCATATTAAGCAAGATTATCTACCTGGACAGACATTTGTGGAGGGAGGGATTGAAGCATGCTGGCATTTTTCTGATCATGTGCTCTCACTCCCATGCACATGCAGATGAATCCCGAGTCAACTTGTCCCACTCAACTATTTGGCATCTAGAAACTCAGGGGAAAAAATTGAACTCTAAGCATGAAATTCACAATGAACAGCCACATCCATATGCCATTCTCTGTTTAGATTCTCTCCTTCATTGTTTTGCCTCCCGTCAAAATTTAAGTCTAGCCAAAGTATTATCCCCCCAGTCATTCAGAAGGAACCCCAATTGCATTCCCATGGCTGTATAATTTCACCAAGAAAGGGGAAGGGAGGGAGAGAAAAGAGCAAGACAGAGATAGGAAAGAAGACAAGGGAAATGATCATAGAATCATAGAGTTGGAAGAGACCACAAGGGCCATCAAGTCCAACCCCCTGCAATGCAGGAAAACACAATCAAAGCACTCCCGACATATGCTGATTCAGCCTTTGTTTAAAAACCTCCGAAGAAGGAGACTCCACCACTCTTTGAGACAGTGAATTCCATTATCGAACAGCCCTGACGGTCAGGAAGTTCTTCCTAATGTTTAGGTGGAATCTCTTTTCCTTCACCTTGAATCCATTACTCCATGTCCTAGTCTCTGAGGCAGCAGAAAACATGTCCCTCTTCGACATGACATCCCTTCAAATATTTAAACATGGTTATCATGTCACCCCTTAACCTACACTTCTCCAGACTAAACATCCCCAGCTCATTAGAGAGGTACAATGACATCTCTCGATCTGGACACTATACTCCTATTGATACAACTCAGAATTGCATTGGCTTTCTTGGCCGCCACATCACACTGCTGACTCATATTTAGTTTATGGTCTACTAAGACTCCCAGATCTCTTTCGCATGTAGTGTTGTCAAGCCAGGTGTCACCCATCCTATATCTGTGCATATCTGTCCATCCTATATCTGTGCATTTCATTTTTTCTGCCTAAGTGTAGTATCTTACATTTATCTCTGTTGAAACTCATTTTGTTTGTTTGGTGCAAGGAGGAAAGAGAATGGGAAGGCAGGAAAAATTAAAAAGAAAGGAAGAACTGTCTGGAATAGCCCTTAAAGACAATAATATTATCTACATAACATTGCCAACACTGGTATCTTCATACATTACTTTAAAATATTAAACATTTGTGTGTCTGTAGACTTTGCCTTGGAGCCACAAATATTTTGACTCTTCAGCTATTCTACCTTTTGAAGCTAGTTCAAAGCTCCTGAAAGCAGGGAGTCATCCTGAATAAGTCTGATGTGGTCATTCATAAGCAGCGTGTGACAGTTGGCCTGTCTGAGTTGGGCTTAAGAAAGCAAGCTGAGTTGGGTTGCTCTGAGCCCACACTTCCAGACTGGTGCTTTGAAAAAGTACAGGAAAGAGAAGGCCTCATTTCACATTTTTCTGGGCACTTTTCTGAGCTACAGGGGGAAAGGCAAGGGGGGGCGGTATAAATAGTATATATATATATATATATATATGTGGTGCTTTTGAGAACTGAGCCCTTTGGGGATAGAGCGGTCTATCAAATAAATAAATAAATAAAATAAACAATGGACCTGGCCTCCTGAAAAGGTGCCACACAGTGACACTGCGCAACGAAGGTGAGTCAGCTCCAGTGGTAAATTTGACAGGGTCACAGTTCTAACAGACCTTCAGGGTTGACTGAGGGCTTTTTCCCACTTATCTCGCCTCCGCTTTGCTGCGCGCTTCTCTCAGCGCGCGCCATTCCAGGCTCGCGCCCCGGCTTCCCTATCAAAAGGTGCCGTTGCAAAGAGCACCTGGAATGACGCACGCTGAGGAGGTGCGACAGCAGCAGCGTCGGGGCGGCTGCGTTGTCGCCGCCCCTGTAGTGGGGAGGCTCAGGGGACCCCGCGCTACTTGCGCGCAGCAAAAGGTAAGTGGGAAAACGCCCTGAGAGATCTCGAAGAGGACAAATGGTAGCAGAAGCTGCATGTTCTCCACACGCATCACTTAATCAATCTGTGGAATGTATTGCCACAAGATTTCATTGAGGCCATTCAGTCCTAACAGCTAAATAGAATTACTAAGATTAGAGGCAGAGTATATCAAAGTATCAGCAGTGGTGGGATTCAGCAGGTTCACACCACTTCAGCAGAACCAGTTGTTAAAATGGTGCTTGTAAACAACCAGTTGTTAAATTATTTGAATCCCACCACTGAGTATCAGGTGTGCAGGGACCAAGAATGGTGTTAGCCAGGGGGATCTTCAGCCTGGTCGCTTTCCTGCAACTTTCAGCCTTATTTGCAGTTTTATATAGTTGCTGAGTAGATGTTAAAACTTTGGAGGTAAGGAATGTCGGCTGATTTTGAGTGTCTTCTCAATAATAATTTGGAAAGAAACTTGCTGTCAAGTGAGCTGATTTGGACTTGCATGAGCGAGTCCCCCTTGAAATGCTGGCTGGAGAAGCTTCAACTCTCAATAAATCCTCGCGAAGGTTGTTCTGCGTTTTGTTTTGCTTTTCGCTAAAGTGGTGCTTCAGAGCCTGCGGAACACTGACAGCCCTTCTCGTATTGTGATTCTTTGATGTGAGCATTATTCCTGTCAATCACTCCCATGACCGACATCATAACAGGGATCTAGCATGAATTGCGGTATGTGGGCTTCTGGATTGGCTGGTGTTTGTGATGTTCTGTGGGCATTAAAAGGGCAACTAGACGATGAATCATAGTGGAGAACCAGTTAGGAGGGGAAAATGGCCCTGGAAAAAGGCCCCGTCCCCCTGCCCTGTCCTCCAAAGGAGGGAAGGAGGGAGGGAGAGCCATAGTCGAGCCATCCAGTCCCATCCTGTGCGTGGCTTGGCCAGATGCTTGGGTGGATGCTGCCCTTCTTGCCAGGTCTAGCCTATGGGTGGGGGGCACAGGCCATCAGCCCCCCAGAAGAAGTTCCTGTGACCATAATGTGTAACAGGGTTGCTAACCTCCAGGGGGTGGCTGGAGATCTCCTGGGATTATACCTGATCTCCAGGCAACAGAGATCAGTTCTCCTGGAGAAAAAGGCTGCTTTGGAAGGTGGAGTCTGTGGCGTCAGACCCACTGAAGCCCCTCCCCGCCTTCCTCAGGCTCCACCCCCCCAAATGTCCATGTATTTCTCAACCTGGAGCTGCCCCCCCTCGTCTGTAGGAATAATCACATGACTCTGGAGCAACCTGCTGCCGGTTTTTCCCCTTGCCAGTCGTCGCCCCTCCTCACCTGTGGAATGCCACCCTCTTGAGGCTCACCTGGAGTCTACTTTTCATGCAGCTGGCTTGTTTTAATGCATAACGATTGTGTTGCTGATTTTATTTCTTTAGCGTATGGGCTTTGATTTAAACAGGTCTGTAGATATGGCAAATAATGTATAGCTCTCCAAGCCTCTTAATTAGATTTGAGGAAAACAGGCATATAGTTCACTCTGCAGCAGTGGTGGGATCCAAAAATTTTAGTAACAGGTTTCCATGGTGGTGGGATTCAAACTGTGGCATAGCACCAATGGGGCTGGGCAGGGCACGACGGGGGCGTGGCCGGGCATTCTGGGGCGGGGCATTCCTGGGCGGGGCTGTGGCAAAGACGCAGCCGCTGTGCTGGTTCTTGGGTGGGAAACAAATGCACGCAGGCGCAGGCTGCCATGCACACCGGTGTACCTCCTGCTAAACTGCTTCAAGTTCTGCGCGCTACTGCTGAGAGGAGGGGTGTAACTAAGGCAAAAATAACGGGGCAAAATCACCCATTAGTAACCCCCTCTCGGCACACACAAATAGTTAGTAACCTACTCTCGGGAACCTGTGAGAACCTGCTGGATCCCACCTCTGCTCTGCAGGGAATGTAAATGAAAGAGGAAAGGAGCAGTAAAGTGGAGGATGAATCTTCCTAGCTGGCTGCCCCCCCCCCCCCCCCCGTTCCTGCTTTTGCTGGGCAGGAGGAGTTCAGGTGCTGTGGACAAATCCTTGAAATGAGGCGTGGAGAAATTGGTCATATCGCTTTAATTTCTCCAATCTGTAGCTCTGTCAGCTCAAAGTCATGCCCAGCTGAAAACTATGTTCTAATCATCTTAGTAATTACATCTGTTAGCAATTATGACTGTTGGCCAAGCTGACTCAGCAAATTACCTTGAGAACGTTATTGGTCTGTTCATACCACCTGACAGGTAGTTTGTGTATAACTACCTTTCAATGCTCTCATTAGAATCTATCTATCTTTTTCTCTTCCTTTGTTTTCACTCCTGTTGCTCTGTTTTGATATACTGTCTGTCATCTGAAGTATTTTCAACTTGTTAATTGTTGCCAGTTAGTCTTATCAGTAATATTTGTTGTTCTTCTCTGCTTGCATTGGCTGTAAGGAAAGCCACGCTGCCGAATGTTTTAAGCTGTTATAATTATATCTTGCATCTGCAGTTTCAGCTGAGTTGTTTATTGAGAAGGAGCAGCTCTCAATAAACTTTAAAATATATTTTTCTAAAAAGTGTTTGTGTGTCTGCATGGATGCGCGCACTTTTGCGAAATCCTAACCCACGTTTCTTTGAGAGGAGCTGGCCGTCGGCCTTCTCTTTCGCCACATGAGGCAACACCTCATTGAGATGTATTTTGCAAGCGGGTGAAAATGTTCTGCTCCAAAATGAGAACCACGCTGGCAGAGGAGACAGCAACGTTATCGGGAGTAAAATACTAGAAGCGCCCTGACACCTCTCTGTGAGACCGAGGCAGTGTGGCACAGTGGTCAGAGTGTTGGATCAACTGGGAGACCCTGGTTTGAATCCCCACAAGTGGAAAACCAGGGGTGGGGGGCTGTTTTTGGCACTGCACATTGTAAACTATTATGCATGATTGACCTATGATTGTGTGGACCTTCTAGATCAAATGCTGCTATTGGCCTATGTTAACTATGGGGGTGTAGTGTTTGCTTCTTTTACTTCTTGTTTTGATCTGCCACTATCTCGGTTATTTCATATACACACACAGGCTTTTAAAATATTTATAGGGCTGTTTTGTTACTATTTTAAAGGTTTTTTAAACTGAAGTACAGTAATAATTTTGAGCTGGATAGAATGCTGGTGGTTAAACTTACAAATGAATAAAGCGACCTGATTTCTCCTAACTGTTCTGAAACCACCGGGGCCTTCCATTCTGCCTTCTCACGCTTCTTGGGCTTCCATTCAGGAGGTCTGTGCTGCAGTCTCTTGCCCCAGAGTTGGCTGCACTGCTTTGCACTGAGGTCCCAACGCACTGGTCACAGGCCAAGCAGTTTGACTGTGGATCAGTAGGCCCAGGTTTGAATTTATGCTTTGTCATCAAAGTTCACACTCTCTCAGCCTTAACTTCAAAACTCTTCCTAAGAGGTGGCATGCAAGGGAAGGGGAGGGGTGAGGAAGTGAGGAGTGGCATGCATGGGAGGGGGAGGGGGCCGGCATTTGGACATGGCCCACCCACTCTAATGGAGGGAGGGGAGGGGTGGCATGCAAGGGAGGGAGAAGGAGGGGGAGGGGACCTGGCATCTGGACATGGCCAACCCACCCTAATGGAAGGAGGGGG
>NC_059440.1:1870864-1886445 GCF_021028975.2 Sphaerodactylus townsendi | reverse complement strand
CTTCTTCTTCTTCTTCTTCTTCTTCTTCTTCTTCTTCTTCTTCTTCTTCTATGTTGCCGGCAAATGAATCACAGCATGTAGGATAAGTTTGCAGGATATGAGAACTGGGTTGGGGAAGCCCCGTGGCTGACGGCCGTGGGCTGCCTCCCAAGTCTGAGGAGTCAGCAAGCTGCACACAACAGGGCCAGAGCAGCCTGTCAGAGCTTGACAGTCAGAGCATCTCACCTGCTGGAGTTCAGGTGTGACAGCAGCACACAGAAGAACCCCTCCAGACCCTGCCGAGGGCACTTGGTCAGACTGGCCCAGGCCCTTTAACCTCCTTTGCAAGGAGAGTGGGGAATTACTTGAATCCTACAGATCAACCCACCTTTGAGGTAGTTGGAGATAGAAGAGGCAGAATCCAGTCCATGGCCAAAGAGAACAAAGACAGCTTTCAGACGAGTCCAGAGGTGGGATCCAGCAGGTTCTCACTCACTAGTTCCCGAGAGTGGGTTACTAATTATTTGTGTGTGCCGAGAGGGGGTTACTTTCAGGTGGGTCAAGCGCTTCCATCTCCACGGCTCCTCATCCCCAAGAGGCATACTGCCTTTGAACGTGAAGGTTCATTGAGTAGCGATTGCGAGCTGATAATGTAACTCCCTTCCCTGAACTGGGTTAATCCCGCTGTGGGTTACTGCAATTCATGGATTCCCTCAGCCTTTGGCACCTTTTGTATCTCACCAGTCTCTATCAAAGAACCCGTGTGTGTGTTTTCACCATTGCTGTGTTCAGATTTGTGAGTTGGGGCATTTTCTATAATGTGATGATGATTTAGAAATGACCTGGTGCAAAAAATTTTTTTGGGGTCATGGGTGGGGTGGCTTGAAGGCTTACATGGGAGACATCCAACTCAGGTTTTGCCCAGGGCTCAGGTTTGCCTAGGAACGCCTCTGCCCCCTTTGCTGAGGGGCGGCTAGTGAGGGAACCTGTTACTAAAATTTTTGGATCTCACCACTGGAGGAGTCCATAACGGGTGGTGAAAATCCCTTCTTAACTCAATTGCAGGTCAGGGGGGGACAGACCATATATGAAAATGACTCTGAGGTATTGTCACGAACTCTCTTTCCCTTTGAGTAGGGAGAATCAGATCCCAGTCCCACTTTTACTGCGAAGCTTCTAAAATGACTTTCAGACAGTCCTTCCTGTTTTGTTCAGCCTACTTCACAGGGTTGTGAGTCAACTTCAGCCGGAAGGGAAGAACTTTGGTCCACACTGGCTGTGTTGGATGGCTGGTGCAGTCGGCTCACTCTTGTCCCCTCTGACTGGCTGCACCTCCCCCGGCTTCTCAGGCAGAGAAAGATCTTTCCCAGCACTTCTAACTAGAGATGCCAGGATTAGAACCCGGGACTTTCTGCAAGCAAACAACACTCAGCCACACACCCCTCCCCCATACAGTAGGGTTAAATGAAAATGCCTCATACCAACTCAGACTGTTCATTCACCCAGCCCAGCCTGGCCCCTTCTGACTAGCAGCGTCTCATGTGGAGAGATGCA
Source organism: Sphaerodactylus townsendi (assembly GCF_021028975.2). Taxonomy (NCBI): domain Eukaryota; kingdom Metazoa; phylum Chordata; class Lepidosauria; order Squamata; family Sphaerodactylidae; genus Sphaerodactylus; species Sphaerodactylus townsendi. Next base: position 1,884,912 of record NC_059440.1, on the reverse strand, counting down.
GAAACGTGCAGCTGGGAGGGACCCCACGGGCCATCTGTAAGGTTGTGGGTTGATGTGTGTTTCTGTTCAGCCAGTCTGGCCTTGGAACATTCCTCGGTCTGGGCTGTTTGCCCAGGATGGCCGTGTTAGTTAACCTTGCTGTCTGCGCTTATCATATACGTTTGAAGCTTGCTTTTTTCTGTCGTGGGAATTCTAGTTGGGAGTTCGGGGAGGAGCCGTTTTGCTCGTAAAAGAGGCAACCTGTTTTGGGAAAGCTCAGAATCTGCATTCCATGTATGTGAATCATGTAGTTTATTGAAATAAAGAACTCTTCAAAGTTACTTGATTTCTGGTCCTTCGAGGTTCCTTACATTATGCAGATTCTCACAACTTTCTTCTCAGATTGAACGTGGCTAACCCCAGCTCTATCCGTTCCTGTGGATCTCTGATGTCGTCCAACATGCAGAGATTGGGTTTCCAGGGTCCGCTGAACGCAGAATATGAGGAGGGTGCGGTAACCCCCAAAGAGGGTTACCTCTCCCCCCTCCCGGCAACCGCTTCTGTGGAGGAGCCAGCGGAATCCATCTCCCTGGTGACCCCCTCCAAGCCTCGGCTCAGCCGAAGCTTAGCCTTCCTCCAACTGCACGAGCAAGTGGATGAGGCTCCCGTGATGGCCCGGCGCACGGTCTCGGCTGAACATCTGGAGGTGCGTCAGGAGTTCTACGATCCAGGTGGCGGGATGTCGATGGATCGTGCCCCCCGAGAGCGACACATCACCACCCGCCAACATGGGGATTATAAACCGGTGATGCGGACAGTCACCGAGGAAGTCGGGGTATCAACCATCCATGGAGACACCCAGGAATCTCTGGAGAAATTCCTGGATCAGTACCTCGAGGAGCCTCCTCCTGAACATCACTGGCAGAGCACCGGAGCATGCCAGAAAGGGTCGTGCTCACCAGCACCCTGAGATTCCATGGAAGATGTTGTGGATTTACAAAAGGGGTCCCAAGTTCGACTCACTTTTGCAGAGGATACCCACGCCCGGGATCCTCCGGACTCAGAGGAACTGCAGGGGGCGACTGCCCTGCCTGGAGTGGACCTGGATCGCCCCCCTGAACCAGACCAGGACCATTGGGTTGAGCAGCTCGAGGCTCTCGAAGTGGCCAAACGTGACTGGCAACAAGAACGTGAAGCCCTTGAGAAAGAGCGCGAAGCCCTCGAGTTGGAACGTGAGCAGCAACGCCAAGAATTCGAATTGGAGTTGGCACGGGAGAAAGATATCCTCCGGCAACAATATCTCCAGGATCTTACAGTTCATGATCAGGTGATGGAACAATCCAGGCTTGAACTCCAACGTCGGCGGGAGAGCTTGAAAGCTCTTGAAACCCAAGGTGAAGGCCGAGCGGGACAGACTGCAGCGTGAATGAGACTCCCTAGATTTCAGACGAGATGCCCTCACACGCAGAGAGAGGGAACTTACCGCGAGGGAAACAATGCTCCAGAGGGACGGTGGAGTGCCCCAGGCTGCCCCACCCCGAGCTGACGTCGCGACAAGACCGCGCTCTCCCGGTGCCACGGGTCCCAGAGCTGCCTTGATGAGCCCCCCTCGTATAGCAGGCCCTCAGCTGCAACCTAGAGTGGTTCATCCCCCAGCCCAACCACCGCCGCCGCCAGCTCCTGCTCTTGCACCACGCGTGGCGCCGGTGGCTGGTAGAGGCTATCCTCGACCTCACATTCCGGCGCGTTTCAACGGAACCGCTTCCAAGCTACCTTATTTCATTCTACAATTGGATGCCCACATGCTGGAATTCGATGATCTTTACCATTCAGAAGCGGAGAAAGTTCGAGATATCGGATCTGTGCTGGATGGAGAGGCGGCGGAATGGTTCGTGGAATTGCATGAAATGAGAGCTGCTGAACTCCAAACCATGGCTGCCCTGCTTCAGGGACTTCGGCTTCGATTTGAGGATCAAGATGTGGTGAACAAGGCTATAAAAACTATCAAAACCATTAAGCAAGGCAATCGATCCTTTGCTGATTTCGCCCGTGAATTCCGCATGGCGGCGAGCAAACTACCCGATTGGCCAGAACGCATGAAATGCGAATATTTTTATGAAGCGGTAGACCCTGACATTTGCACTTGGGCAGTCATGCACCGTGAACCACGCACCATTGCAGAGTGGATCGAGGTGGGCAATACTATCGCAACCCGCCTCACCCGTTCCAAAGCGGGAAAGCCGCCAGCGACCAAAACCGCCACCAAAACGGCCACCGCCGCGCCACCGAAGAAAACAGAACCGCCTGCCGCCGAGTCCACGTCAGACCGTCGCCGTCGCCTAGGATTATGTCTCTACTGCGGGGGCCCGGGCCATATGGCAGCCAATTGCCCAAAGAAACAGAAGGCCCCCACTCCGACTCCTCGCAAGTTGACAGCAAGAACTCCGCACAAGCCAGGACCAAAAGGCCCCCAGGGAGTGTCACAAGCTGTTTTCAATGATGACTTGGAGGAGGTCGATGACAACGCTGAGCCAGAAGGCGTGAGCCTTTCGTCGGCTCCGGCGGAGGAGAATCCAGCTCCAGATGCGGTGAGTGATGGGGGCACCCCCATAACTATTATGACCTCTTTGGCCAATACTACCAAACACACTCGCATCCTTGCACGCACCCTAGTGGACTCCGGTTGCTCCCACTGCCTCATGAGGCCCCAGGTCGCTGAGCAACTGGGGCTCGAGCACATTGCCTTGGCCAAACCCATCCCTTTCACTCAGATGGATGGCAGTCCGCTAGGCACCGAGGGTCCGGCCCGGTTCAGAACCCAGCCAGTGCTTCTACGATGCGCAGAACATTGGGAGAGACGTAGCTTCATCCTTGCCCCGATCGCCAAACATCCCATCGTATTGGGCATGCCCTGGTTACTATCCCACGAACCCACCATATTCTGGGGCCAACACATCGTCCGTTTTACAGACCCCCTTGCGGGGATCATATGCATGAGGGAGAACCACCGGAAGACTCTACTGAAAACCCTGGTGGCCCTGAACCCCTGGCTCTCGATGTCACTCCCAAATCGGACTTGAACGGAATCCCCAAATTCTACTGGGACTTATCCAGAGTTTTCGAAGAACAAGAGTGTGATCAATTACCCCCCCCCCCCACCGGAACACGGATTGTAAAATCCTACTGGTCCCAGGAACACAACTCCCTAAGGGTAGAATATATCGAATGAGCCCCACCGAAGAAAGGGAGCTTCGTGCCTTCCTGGATAAGAACTTAGCTCGGGGATTTATTCGTCGAGCAACCAAGAGCACGCACGCCGCCCCGGTGCTTTTTGTCAAAAAAAGGATGGAACTCTCAGGTTATATACCGACTACCGGGGATTAAATGCCGTTTCTGTCTCAAATAAGTACCCCTTACCCCTAATCAAGGATCTCCTCGATGCATTGGGGAAGGGGCAGATCTTCACCAAGCTGGATTTGAGGGAAGCTTATTACCGAGTACGAATCGCTGAAGGTTATGAACACTTAACAGCTTTTAACACTAAATTTGGTCAATATGAATACCTCGTAATGCCTTTCGGATTATCTGGGGCCCCAGGGGCTTTCATGTCACTTATCAATGATGTACTGCAAGAATTGTTGTTTAAACGAGTAGTGGTGTATTTAGACGATGTCCTTATATATTCCCAGTCAGAGGAGGAGCACGTTCGTCTAGTCCGGGCTGTATTGCAACGTCTCCTCGATCACTCTCTATTCGTGAAATTGTCTAAATGTGCCTTTCATCAGACGTCCATGGATTATCTGGGTTATCGAATCTCCCCAGAAGGGCTGGAAATGGATCCAGCCAAAGTAGCCGCTGTAGTTAATTGGCCCATCCCAACAACCCGCAAGGAGCTCCAATCATTTCTAGGTTTCACCAATTTCTACCGAGACTTTATCCCTCAATTTGCAGAAATTGCCCTACCCCTCACTGACTTGCTTCGCACCAAGGGGAAGGGTCCCCAAGCGTCCAAACTGGGAGCTTCACTCCTTTGGTCTCCGCAGTGTCAGGAGTCTTTCCAAACACTCAAATCAGCTTTCACTACTGAGCCCGTATTGAAACACCCGGACCCCTCCTTGCCATTCGTAGTGCATGTCGATGCTTCGGACAAAGCGCTCGGAGCAGCCCTCTTGCAGAAAAATAAAGACAATAAACTTGTTCCGTGTGCTTACTTATCAAAAAAGTTCTGCGGCCCTGAACTCAACTGGACAGTAGGTGACAAAGAAACGGCAGCTATCAAGGAGGCTCTTAGCACTTGGCGGCATTGGTTGGAGGGAGCTTCCCACCCCTTCCAGGTCTGGTCGGATCATAAAAACCTAGCAGCCCTTTTTACACCACTCAAAATGTCAGCCAAACAATTACGGTGGGCTGATTTCTTTTCCAGATTTGCTTACTCGGTCCATTTCTTCCCAGGCAAAAGTAACAAACTAGCTGACGCGCTGTCCCGCCTACCCAGGGGGACGGACACATCGCTGCGAGCTATTCCTCGTACCATCCTCTCGCCCTCTCAATTGGGATTGGCGGTCACCTGATCCCAAACATCCGCCCCAAATCATCCGCCCCCACCGAGCATTCCAGATGTTGTTTCTCCTTTCCTACACCAGTTAGAGGAGGCGGGGTGGCAGGACGTCCCTGTGGGGAATCTGATCCCCTCCTACAGTTGAAGGGGGGAGTATGGAGGAGGGGAGACTGTTGAATACGTCCGCCCGACGCTTCACAGTAAGCAGAGTCCTGATGGCGGGGCCATGATGCCAGGCAAGAGGGACATTTCGGATTTTTAAAAATGCTCCACTTGCTTCGGCATCAGTTTTAGTGGCGCACTATGCGCAAAGACATTGAAGCATATATTAGAGGTTGTCCGACGTGTGCGGAAGCCAAGTCTATCCCAATCTCATGGATTGTTGCATCCCATCCCGGCAGCATCCAAACCCTGGCAAATGATCTCTATGGATTTTATCACGGACCTCCCAGAAAGCCATGGGAATACCGTTTTGTGGGTAGTGGTGGATCTCTTTTCGAAGCAGGCGCATTTTGTTCCATGCTCCACCATTCCGTCGGCCCCTAAATTGGCTAGGTCAGGGGTAGGGAACCTGCATCTCTCCAGATGTTCAGGAACTAAAATTCCCATCAGCCTCTGTCAGCATGGCCAATTGGCCATCAGAGTCCATCTAGTCCAGCTCTCTGCTACTCGCAGTGGCCCACCAGGTGCCTTTGGGAGCTCACAGGCAGGAGGTGAAAGCAGTGGCCTTCTGCGGCTGCTGCTCCCCGGACATCTGCACCTGGTCTGCTAAGGCATTTGCAATCTCAGATCAAAGAGGATCAAGATTGGGAGCCATAGATCGACTTCTCCTTATTCAGAGGCAGCCTCTCTCTGAATGCCAGTGGTTTGGGGGCAAGAGAGGTGGGAAATTTGCCTCTGCCTCCTGCTTGGGGGCTTGCTGGGGCCTTTTGAGTGTTTGACTGCTGTGAGAAACGGGCTATGAGACTATATGTTGGACCCGTGGTGGTCCAAGCCGAGGCAGGGACCTCTCTTACACTGGTCTGGTTGAAAAAACTGTTGGGAGCAGTCGTGGGGGGGCCCTCCATTTGGATCGTCCCCTCCACGCACTAAAAACATCTCTGTCAAAATATGAGAAAGAAACAGTGACTGATAAAGCCTCAAATTGTTTTCTCCAGAACGCCTGCCTGGAAGGTTGACCAAGAACACCTGATGGTATGTCTGTGCTAGCAAAAGCGCCAGTAAATTGGCACTTCGGATGACTCAGGTGCAGATCAGTTAACGCTACTTCATAAACGCTCGCATGATGGAAAGGCAAGATACATTTAATCCAATAATAAGAGGCTGAAAGGCTGGCTGATAGAGAGACAGACAGGGCCCGTTAAAGGTTGAGCTACTATTCCAGGCAGCTGAGCGGAGCACTGAGCATCACTTTGTTCTGAAGCCGAAGCAGCTTGGAGGGTCTTTACACCGGCCAAACATGAGTCACCATCGTGGTTTCATGTTGGAGACCTCTTGATAAATCAGCCGCTTCACGCTGCTAAACCATTCCAAACAATGACAGTTCCCGCAGGCAAATTAGCTCGGCATGGACAAGGGTGATGCCATGTTTGTCTCACCCTTCGGTCAAGGATCTCATTGGCATACACATGGCTTTCCCTTCACCTGCCCATTTTCTTCACAACAACCCTGTGAGGAAGATCAGGCCAAGGGAGATGAACCCCCTGACTGAGTGGGATTTCGAACCTGCATCTTCCCATTCCTGGTCATCTTCTCATGTGCGTCACTGGCTCCCTTTTTTTGGGGGGGGGGGTGCCTTTAAAAAAAACAGCGCTAGTGTCCAGTGTTGTCATTGTGCCGGATGCTTCAGCAGGAAATATTTGGGGGCAGCAGGTTCCCTCCTTCCCCTTCAGCAAAATCACAACTGCCAGGGGGGAAGGGAGAGCCCCTGTTGGTGGGAGACACTAGGTGCTGCCTGGAATCGCACAGTCCAGAAGGATGCTGGAGGTACAGCTTGGAGCCAGACCTGCTGAGCAGACGGGGTTGCCAGCTCTGCCTTGGGAGATTCCAGGAGATTTGTGGAAGGGAAAATTTGAAGAATCTGTGCTAGGCGATGGAGTTTGCCCTCTGAAGTTGCCATCTGTTCCAGGGGAGCTGACCCAGGTAATCGAGAGACCAGTTGTAACTCCAGGGGATCTCCAGGCCTCCCTTGGACGCTGGTCGTGCTACAAACACCAGAGGCAGGAAGGGGCGGAACGCAGCCATGTGTTGGCTGTGGCCAGATGCCCATTTTGGTTTCACGTTGGAGTGGAAAAACCGACTTACAGCAGCGTCGCGGCTGAAGAGAACTTAACATTTCCCAGTGCCTGGCAGGTGGCATCCAAACAGCTGGGTGGAAAATGAAACAGGAAAGCCCTTTTAATGTTTGGGAAATTTCCCTTCCTCTCCACCCAGAACGTCATTTTTCTCTCTCCCTCAGACAATGTTTTGATGGAGCTGCGCAGTTTTTGTTTTTTTGCACCAGGCTCCGGTCCTCTGCATCCGTGGTGCCCTGACTTCCGACGGTCTCTCAAACATTTGGTTAGGGCAGCCATTCTCAACCAGGGTTCCGTGGTACCCTGGGGTGCCGTGAGCATGTCCCAGGAGTACCCCAGCAACACTACCGCCCCCCTCATTTTTGTGGTGTCTCCCACTGGCGCCAGCAAAAAGGACATTACGGGAGCCCCTGGCCCATGGGGCAGGGCCAGCTACAAGGTCAGCAGCCACCCCCCCCCCCCATGCTTCCCTTCACCCTGGGAGGGGAAGGTGAGGTGTGTGGCAAGCAGGGGCAATGAGAGGGGAAGATGGAGGGTGGCGGCAGGGGTTCCGTGAGATATGAAGAGTGAGGTCAAGGGTACCCTGACCTCGAAAAGGTTGGGAAACACTGGGTTAGTGGCAAAGAACGCCCAGAGGGAAAAAATGGTGCTTGATTCACGATTTCTGTCAAGCAGTAGAGGGGGAGGGGGGGGCTAAGATCTGCCAAAGATGAGTCCGGCCATCTCCGTGTCTGCCCTGCTCATGAAGTGGCTTCCACAGCCAGTTCATTCTTACTGAATCCATTGCGACGTTGGCAAGCTTTCTCCACAGCCATGTGACCATGGGTGGGTCCTGCAGAAGATTTCTCCCAGCATCACCATAGCATGAAAACGACTCTCAATCATATTTTTTAATCTGCACGTGGCACCCTCAGAATGTTTGCAAAGCTTTTGGGTCCCCCCCACCCCCTGGTCAGAGTCAATGGAAAAGCAAACTAATCCTTATAAACCAATGGATTCTGGCCAAGGAGCTCTTGAAAATATCCCCTGGCGGTCCCCAAATGAAGCCGAAGTGTCCAGAAATAGTCATCATCATGCAAATGTGGCCTAATGAAGGAATAACCAGATTCCAATCTGTTACACAACTCTCTAATTTTTCTCCCGCCCATTTCCTCTTAGGCACTCAGCTCTCCCCTCTTCCCATTCAATCCCCACAAGATCCCTAAGAGATTAGGTTAGGATAAGAGAGAGAGAGACAGGCCTACGGTTACCCCGTAAGCACCATTGTAGAGTGGGGATTTCTTTATTCAGAGAATCAGTCCACCCTGGTGGTTTCGATTGGCTGAGACTGGAGCAATTTTCTGCAGGCTTCCACTACCAAAGTGGCTTACAACTGCAGACAAAAAACAGTAAAATCCAATTTTCCACCGGTACGAAGGCCTGCCATACAGAGTCCCGCCCTCTCCCCAGGCAGAAAGATCAGACCACTAATACTCAATGGACCATCAAGAAGCCTCAAGAAAGAATTCAAGCATCCACTTCTGATCAGTTTCAACTTGGTTTGGGACTGCCCTTGAAAACAATTTGAAGCACCTTAGAAAACAGCCTTGGCCGAGAGCTTTACCTTCCAGGCCGCTAGGAGGGATGTAGCCTTCTATATGATCTCTGGAAATGTGTTGTAAAAGGCAGGGCACCCAGAGGCCGGCCAGCTATGTCTCCCTCTGCCACCCCTCAGCAGCACATGGGAATGGAGGAGAAAAAACTCTCTAGAGCAGGGGTCTGCAACCTGCGGCTCCGGAGCAGCAGGCGGCTCTTTCAGCCGTATACTGCTGCTCCATGTAGCCTGGAGGTCAGAGGGTAGCGTGGGTGTGTCCCTCCAGCCCTCCAGAGCAGCGCTGGAAGGAAAGGTGAGTGGTGGGGCCGAACCAGAGGCGGCTCTACGAGTCGGTAGATCTTCGGGGCCATGGAAAACGGATCCAAATGGCTCTTTGGGTGGCTCTGCTCTTCCCCTGCTCTAGAAGAAGGTAGAAGTACTTATCAAACATAAGAAGAAACTGCTGAGAACAGAGTTGCCATGTGCATTCATACAGGGGTGTAAACCTAGATCCTCTCCATCACAATGTTGCCTAATGTATGCCATCCCCTCCAACAATTTGTGGTTGAAAACAGGGCCATGAACATCTGGAGCACCATAGGTTGACCACCCCTAGGCTGGAGGATTGAAGGTTTGTAGGTTTTTTTAATTTGCCATATTCTGATTTCTCATTCCCAATTGGCCATGCTGGCAGGGGCTGATGGCAACTGTAGTCCATAAACATCTGGAGCACTGTAGGTTGGCCACCTCAGCTCTAGGCAGATGGTCAGAAGGACTCTTTAGAGCACAGAAGCAGCAAGGTCACCCTGTCAGTGGCCAGATTTCTCACAATAGGCTGATCACTATATACCAGGGGTGGTGAACCTATGGCACGCCAGATGTTCATGGAGTACAATTTCCATCAGCCAATTGGCCATGCTGGCAGGGGCTGCTGGGAATTGTAGTCCATGAACATCTGGGGTGCCATAGGTTCGCCACCACTGCTATATATCTTTTATTTTATATCTATCTGTTATCATATTGTTTAATCTGTTTTTTCAATTCTTACTACTTCCTATTTATTATTTTTAATGCACAGTGTAGCATACATTCCTATGTATTCTTGTGTATTTTAACAAGGCGGGTCAATGGACCATAATGAACGTAGTTTGTTTGCTTGCTTACCAGTGGCCACATTTTGCTGCCCTGTGTCAAGCCCGGGATCTGTGACTCAGATCAGACTCTGCAACTTGAAGGTTTGGAAGTCTTTATGGGCAGACAACAGAGGCTGGAGGTGAAAAGCTAGTTCTGCTGGAACTGTCAGAATGGGGTTCTCCTGCCATTTGTGGGAGGGTGCTCACTCCCACCCCGTGCCAGCAATCTCCTCTGTGGGCCAGGCGGCGGGGCCTAGTTTGATTCACATCCTTCTGGGAATTTAACAATTATTTATCTTCTAGAACCAGATGTAGACCTAACCCCTCTTGTGGTGGCTGTTTCAAGCTGCAAACCACACATTATCAGCAAGCCTCAGGCAATGGACCTCCACATGTCCCTAGGACATGGGGCAGGGGCTACGGTGGAATGGTGCTCCAAGGCTTCACATGTGGCTCCCAAGCCACTGAGCAAGTAGAGAACCTGAAGATGAGCTGAACCCTGCGAACTGACAACTTTTGGGAAATACACAAAATGTTTGCAACTGTACTCTCTGAGAGGGGAAAAAATGGGACCAAATAAAGGGCAGTGGTTTTTCAAGGATTAGACAAGAGGGACTCTTCCTAGGAAAGTGAGTTTGGAGCATCTGGAGAACATAGAAGAAAAGAATGGTCTAAAATCCACTTTGGAGAGCAAGCTATGTTGTGCTTCTGTTTCTTTTCTGCACAAATGCTTCATTGCCCAAAACAAGAGGAGCCAAGTGATAAAAGCCCCCCAAGCTGAAAAGTCGCAGATGTTTCAGGCTCCATCAACCATGAAACCAAATCAAGAGCATCTTTAGATCTCACATCGTTACTTTCCAAAGGTAGCTTTGATGTGTGACAGAGATGAGTCCGTTTTTCCATCAAGGGTGAATGCCGTGCTTCAGGCAAGGTAGTTGTCCTTTGCCCATTAAATTACTGCACCAAACCCACCATATTCTTCCCACAGGTGTTAAAAAAGTCCCAGCTTTTGTAATGTATGAAAATTACGAAAGATTGCAACATTTAGTGACTTGAACTGTTTTAGGTGAAACGTTGAAATCATTTTGGTGGATGAAGAAGACGCCCCCAATTCATTCGTGTGAAGATTTATAATGTTTTAAACTGATTTCCGATATAAATATAAGCTGCAGGTGGCAAACATGATCTTGAAAGGAATGTTGAAAGGGGAAAGCCTTCTTAGATTAAATATGCACATTGAATGGCAAGAGCCCTCTTAGAGCCACAGAAGAAATGCCTTCCATCTAAGTGGCGAGAAGCAAGATAGCCTTTTTGTAGACAACATGTGCATCCTTCATCTTAGAAGAAGGAAAAGTAGGAAGACTTTGTTTAAGATAATACACACCCATTCCTTAGCTAGTCTATTAGAACAGTCATTCATTCCTACACAAGGGAAAAGAAAGAATGCCTCTTCTTCAATTCAATACACACATTTCATGATAGTGTCAGGTGGTGGTGATCCGTAGCAGTAGAACAAAATTGAGTCCTTTAAGTTGCCAAATTTGGCACCTTAAAGTCCAACAAAATTTCCCAGGGTACATGAGTCAAAGCTCTCTTTGGCAGATATTTCATAGCAAACATCCTTCAAAGAGGCCCTCTGCCATGCATCTGCAAGAAGGGCAAAGATGGCTCCTGCGAAGACTCATGCTGGCCTCATCTGTAAAGGAAGACGGGATGCTTCTGTCACTTTGCATCTAGTGATCATTGTAATAGTGTTACAGTTACCACTGGGAAAACTGAAAAAAAATTATGTTTTCTAATAAAGTTACTTAAATGAACCCCTTCGCACTCTGATACACCCTCCATGGAGCCAGAGAATGAAAAGGTAAACGTATCAATAACAAAACCACTCATTGGAAGCAAACAAATCCTTTCTTTTACTTTCTTTGACATATATTTAGCCATTCATTATTACGTGGTAGATTCCTTGATAGTACATTAATATTGATTTAACTTTAATAATGTCCGTAATAATTTTGGAGAATTGTTGTAGTAGGTAGGAAAATATATATTTTGTAGCCAATAGTAGTTGACATTGCAACTCAAGGAATTTAGTCCTGGAATGTGTCAGAAGCCAGCACCCAGGAAATCCCACCAGCCCAGAACAAAACCCTTTGGATTTACAAATTAAACCTGGTGACGGCAGCTCCAGATGCTCCAGCCATTGAAGAACATTCCTGCACCCTCATTGGACTGTTTAAACTTCCTTTTGTTTTGGAACCAAGAGGCCTCAAGACAGGACACTATACAACACCCATTGATAAGGAGACTCTTGGGTGTGTTATCGATGGCCCAGGTTTTATGAATGGGACACTCTCCGTTCCCAACTTCTGCGATGCCATGAGGAGATGTCCTATCGCGAGACTTCACAACTCCATTCATGAACTTGTAATTGTACCTTTTGGGTTGGATTGGTGTTTTACTATTGCTGTGAAGTGAGGGACCTGCCCCCTTACCCACCCCCTTTTGCCTGCCCTTGCCCCCTCCCCCTTAATGGGGGATATAAAACTTGATCTGCACTGGGTTTCGCCAGCGCACCCCTGTCAAGCCGCCTTCTGTGGAATCATTCACCTAAATGCTGTACCTGCCCCTCAAAGAAACTCCAGTCTCTCGTGACCTTCTTCCCCTTTGTTCTTTTGCTGCTACCACCAGTTGAAATCACCTGGGAACACCCTTGAAATCACTTTATGTTACCGGGGCAGCGGTAACATTACCATTTGCTGGTCTTATTGCTTTTTATTTATGGATCATTTCCTGTTTGTTTATTTTATTCTACTCACCCTGATGAAAACAAGGATGCAATCATAACACCCAAATTCTCACACAAAAGATGGCTGCTTCCCCTTCAACTCATATGTCTAAAGGTTCTTTTCTGCCTGCTGTATGCTGCATTCATTTAGAAGAAGAAGAAGAAGAAGAAGAAGAGGAGTTTGGATTTATATCCCCCCTTTCTCTCCTGCAGGAGACTCAAAGGGGCTTACAGTCTCCTTGCCCTTCCCCCCTCACCAAAAACACCCTGTGAGGTGGGTGGGGCTGAGAGAGCTCCGAGAAGCTGTGACTAGCCCAAGGTCACCCAGCTGGCGTGTGTGGGAGTGTACAGGCTAATCTGAATTCCCCAGATAAACCTCCACAGCTCAGGTGGCAGAGCTGGGAATCAAACCCGGTTCCTCCAGATTGTATTAATAATCGAGCTCTTAACCTCCTACACCACTGCTGCTCTCATTTACCCTGCTGCTCTCATTTACCCTGCCATAGCCTATTCTCTGCTGACAGAAAAACCAAGATGGTTTTTGTTCTTTTGATTAAAGATATATTCTAAAAACAATGCTCTTCCATGTGCTGTTCTTTTCAAAGCTCGGTCGCATGCAGCATGTGCACTGCAAGGGGATTTAGCATTCATGAATGCAATGGATGTACTCCAGGAATAAGAGGTGCTCTATCCTCGCTAAGCACTCCACTTCTTGAGATCTTGCGCCAGGAGTTAAACCTTGAAGAATGATAGTTCCAGAAAGCCAATGTTGGAGCAAACTGAAAAGGCCAAAAAATTAGGAGTGAAATAAGAACAGTGATTTATCAGGGCCAGCAACAGGGTCTTTAGAAAAGGAAGAAGCAGCCCTTCCAACCTAACTCTCAGCTGAGTGACCGAGGGACACATGCAAGTTGAACTCCAAATACAAATTCTTTGTTACCTGCAGCCAAAATAGGCCAAGATTGATGAACTCCTAAATCTGAATAACATCACAAAAGTATAATTAATTAGGTTTTTTTAAAGAAATGTACAAAAGTACAAAGATACAAAGAAAATAATAAAACCACATAATTATCCAAGAATACTTATTCAGGCTGTAGTCTGGAAATCAATTCACCCGCCACAGATGAAAACAGGAGCAGTCTTAGCCTTGATTTTTGCAAACTCCACCCTGATGGCCCCTTGTGGGAAACCTTTTCCACCAGCTTCTCCCAGTTTTATGCTCCAGTTATTTATTCAGCCTCCATTTAAAGGCAAAGAAAGCGATTGGGCTTGTTGTGGAATAGTGTGGCCACAATATCCTGCTGCAGTGGAAGGCTGGGGCTCTGTGCGTGGACTTAAGAACATAAGAACATAAGAACATAAGAACGTCTGCAGGGCCAGATTAAGCTAGTGCAGGGCCTGCAGCATAGGTTATAAAGGGGCCCTACTTTTTTTAAAAAAATGCACAAACATATTAAAACATAAATAATTTACTTGCATAGTAAAGCAGTTCAGTTTTTTCATTTGCTATAGTCAGATAATACGACAAATGTCTGACACTTCGATAATACTACTACTTACACGCAGGAATCAATTTTAAATGTCAAAAATGAACGAAAAGTTACATTTTCCAGATTTAGCGTGAGCTCCTGTGGCAAGAACCCTTTGGGGATGGGGCGGTATATTGAATGAATGAATGAATGAATGAATGAATGAATGAATGAATGAATGAATGAATAAT
>NC_059440.1:1848863-1870773 GCF_021028975.2 Sphaerodactylus townsendi | reverse complement strand
CTTCTTCTTCTTCTTCTTCTTCTTCTTCTTCTTCTTCTTCTTCTTCTATGTTGCCGGCAAATGAATCACAGCATGTAGGATAAGTTTGCAGGATATGAGAACTGGGTTGGGGAAGCCCCGTGGCTGACGGCCGTGGGCTGCCTCCCAAGTCTGAGGAGTCAGCAAGCTGCACACAACAGGGCCAGAGCAGCCTGTCAGAGCTTGACAGTCAGAGCATCTCACCTGCTGGAGTTCAGGTGTGACAGCAGCACACAGAAGAACCCCTCCAGACCCTGCCGAGGGCACTTGGTCAGACTGGCCCAGGCCCTTTAACCTCCTTTGCAAGGAGAGTGGGGAATTACTTGAATCCTACAGATCAACCCACCTTTGAGGTAGTTGGAGATAGAAGAGGCAGAATCCAGTCCATGGCCAAAGAGAACAAAGACAGCTTTCAGACGAGTCCAGAGGTGGGATCCAGCAGGTTCTCACTCACTAGTTCCCGAGAGTGGGTTACTAATTATTTGTGTGTGCCGAGAGGGGGTTACTAATTGGGTCCGCTTTTCCATCTCCACGGCCTCGCCTCCCCAAGAGGCATACTGCCTTTGAACGTGAAGGTTCCGTATAGCGATTGCGACTGATAATGTAACTCCCTGAACTGGGTTAATCCCTTTCAGGTACTGCAATTCATGGATTCTCAGCCTTTCGTACCTTTTATCTCACCAGTCTCTATCAAAGAACCTGTGTGTTTCACCATTGCTGTGTTCAGATTTGTGAGTTGGGGCATTTTCTATAATGTGATGATGATTTAGAAATGACCTGGTGCAAAAAATTTTTTGGGGTCATGGTGGGGTGGCTGCCCATGGGGGGGGCATCCAACTCAGGTTTTGCCCAGGGCTCAGGTTTGCCTAGGAACGCCTCTGCCCCCTTTGCTGAGGGGCGGCTAGTGAGGGAACCTGTTACTAAAATTTTTGGATCTCACCACTGGAGGAGTCCATAACGGGTGGTGAAAATCCCTTCTTTCACTGCAGGTCAGGGGGGACAGACCATATATGAAAATGACTCTGAGGTATTGTCACATTCTTCCCTTTGAGTAGGGAGAATCAGATCCCAGTCCCACTTTTACTGCGAAGCTTATAGAATGACTTTCAGACAGTCCTTTCTGTTTTGTTCAGCCTACTTCACAGGGTTGTGAGTCAACTTCAGCGGAAGGAAGAACTTTGTCACACTGGCTGTGTTGGATGGCTGGTGCAGTCGGCTCACTCTTGTCCCCTCTGACTGGCTGCACCTCCCCCGGCTTCTCAGGCAGAGAAAGATCTTTCCCAGCACTTCTAACTAGAGATGCCAGGATTAGAACCCGGGACTTTCTGCAAGCAAACAACACTCAGCCACACACCCCTCCCCCATACAGTAGGGTTAAATGAAAATGCCTCATACCAACTCAGACTGTTCATTCACCCAGCCCAGCCTGGCCCCTTCTGACTAGCAGCGTCTCATGTGGAGAGATGCAGAAACGTGCAGCTGGGAGGGACCCCACGGGCCATCTGTAAGGTTGTGGGTTGATGTGTGTTTCTGTTCAGCCAGTCTGGCCTTGGAACATTCCTCGGTCTGGGCTGTTTGCCCAGGATGGCCGTGTTAGTTAACCTTGCTGTCTGCGCTTATCATATACGTTTGAAGCTTGCTTTTTTCTGTCGTGGGAATTCTAGTTGGGAGTTCGGGGAGGAGCCGTTTTGCTCGTAAAAGAGGCAACCTGTTTTGGGAAAGCTCAGAATCTGCATTCCATGTATGTGAATCATGTAGTTTATTGAAATAAAGAACTCTTCAAAGTTACTTGATTTCTGGTCCTTCGAGGTTCCTTACATTATGCAGATTCTCACAACTTTCTTCTCAGATTGAACGTGGCTAACCCCAGCTCTATCCGTTCCTGTGGATCTCTGATGTCGTCCAACATGCAGAGATTGGGTTTCCAGGGTCCGCTGAACGCAGAATATGAGGAGGGTGCGGTAACCCCCAAAGAGGGTTACCTCTCCCCCCTCCCGGCAACCGCTTCTGTGGAGGAGCCAGCGGAATCCATCTCCCTCAGACTTCCTCCAAGCCTCGGCTCAGTCGAAGCTTAGCTCTCCTCCAACTGCACGAGCACGGTGCGCGGATGAGGGGCTCCTCGCGGATGGCCCGGCGCACGGTCTCGGCTGAACATCTGGAGGTGCGTCAGGAGTTCTACGATCCAGGTGGCGGGATGTCGATGGATCGTGCCCCCCGAGAGCGACACATCACCACCCGCCAACATGGGGATTATAAACCGGTGATGCGGACAGTCACCGAGGAAGTCGGGGTATCAACCATCCATGGAGACACCCAGGAATCTCTGGAGAAATTCCTGGATCAGTACCTCGAGGAGCCTCCTCCTGAACATCACTGGCAGAGCACCGGAGCATGCCCGAAAGGGTCGTGCTCACCAGCACCCTGAGATTCCATGGAAGATGTTGTGGATTTACAAAAGGGGCCCCGAGTTCGACTCACTTTTGCAGAGGATACCCACGCCCGGGATCCTCCGGACTCAGAGGAACTGCAGGGGGGATGCATTGGGGAAGGGGCAGATCTTCACCAAGCTGGATTTGAGGAAGCTTATTACCGAGTACGAATCGCTGAAGGTTATGAACACTTAACAGCTTTTAACACTAAATTTGGTCAATATGAATACCTCGTAATGCCTTTTGGATTATCTGGGGCCCCAGGGGCTTTCATGTCACTTATCAATGATGTACTGCAAGAATTGTTGTTTAAACGAGTTGTGGTGTATTTAGACGATGTCCTTATATATTCCCAGTCAGAGGAGGAGCACGTTCGTCTAGTCCAGGCTGTATTGCAACGTCTCCTCGATCACTCTCTATTCGTGAAATTGTCTAAATGTGCCTTTCATCAGACGTCCATGGATTATCTGGGTTATCGAATCTCCCCAGAAGGGCTGGAAATGGATCCAGCCAAAGTAGCCGCTGTAGTTAATTGGCCCATCCCAACAACCCGCAAGGAGCTCCAATCATTTCTAGGTTTCACCAATTTCTACCGAGACTTTATCCCTCAATTTGCAGAAATTGCCCTACCCCTCACTGACTTGCTTCGCACCAAGGGGAAGGGTCCCTGCTGCCCAAACTGGGGAGCTTCACCCCTTTGGTCTCCTCCAAGAGGTGTCAGGAGTCTTTCCAAACACTCAAATCGGGGCTTTCACCACTGAGCCTCAGATTGAAACACCTCGACCCCTCCTTGCCATTCGTAGTGCATCTTGAAGTTTCCCACAAAGCGCTCGGAGCAGCCCTCTTGCAGAAAAAAAAAATAAAGACAATAAACTTGTTCCGTGTGCCATTTATCAAAAAAGTTCTATGTGCCCTGAACTCAACTGGACAGTAGGTGACAAAGAAACGGCAGCTAATAAGGAGGCTCCAGCACTTAAGGCATTGGTTGGAGGGAGCTTCCCACCCCTTCCAGGTCTGGTCGGATCATAAAAACCTAGCAGCCCTTTTTACACCACTCAAAATGTCAGCCAAACAATTACGGTGGGCTGATTTCTTTTCCAGATTTGCTTACTCGGTCCATTTCTTCCCAGGCAAAAGTAACAAACTAGCTGACTCGCTGTCCCGCCTACCCAGGGGGACGGACACATCGCTGCGAGCTATTCCTCGCACTCATCCTTTCCGCCTCTCTCACTACTCATTGGCGGTCACCTGATCCCAAACATCCGCCCCAAATCATCCGCCCCCACCGAGCATTCCAGATGTTGTTTCTCCTTTCCTACACCAGTTAGAGGAGGCGGGGTGGCAGGACGTCCCTGCGGGGAATCCGATCCCCTCCTACAGTTGAAGGGGGGAGTATGAAGGAGGGGAGACTGTTGGTACGTCCCGCCGACGCTACGTAAGCAGGTCCTGATGGCGGGCCATGATGCCAGGCAAGAGGGACATTTCGGATTTTTAAAAATGCTCCACTTGCTTCGGCATCAGTTTTGGTGGCGCACTATGCGCAAAGACATTGAAGCATATATTAGAGGTTGTCCGACGTGTGCGGAAGCCAAGTCTATCCCAATCTCATGGATTGTTGCATCCCATCCCGGCAGCATCCAAACCCTGGCAAATGATCTCTATGGATTTTATCACGGACCTCCCAGAAAGCCATGGGAATACCGTTTTGTGGGTAGTGGTGGATCTCTTTTCGAAGCAGGCGCATTTTGTTCCATGCTCCACCATTCCGTCGGCCCCTAAATTGGCTAGGTCAGGGGTAGGGAACCTGCAGCTCTCCAGATGTTCAGGAACTAAAATTCCCATCAGCCTCTGTCAGCATGGCCAATTGGCCATCAGAGTCCATCTAGTCCAGCTCTCTGCTACTCGCAGTGGCCCACCAGGTGCCTTTGGGAGCTCACAGGCAGGAGGTGAAAGCAGTGGCCTTCTGCGGCTGCTGCTCCCGATCACCTGGTCTGCTAAGGCATTTGCAATCTCAGATCAAAGAGGATCAAGATTGGGAGCCATAGATCGACTTCTCCTTATTCAGAGGCAGCCTCTCTCTGAATGCCAGTGGTTTGGGGGCAAGAGAGGTGGGAAATTTGCCTCTGCCTCCTGCTTGGGGGCTTGCTGGGAGCGAGTGTTTGACTGCTGTGAGAAACGGGCTATGAGACTATGTTGGACATGTGGTCCAAGCCGGCAGGACCTCTCTTACACTGGTCTGGTTGAAAACTGTTGGGAGAAGTCGTGGGGGGCCCTCCATTTGGATCGTCCCCTTCAGGCACTAAAAACATCTCTGTCAAAATATGAGAAAGAAACAGTGACTGATAAAAACCCTCCGTGTTTTCTCAGAACGCACGGAAGGTTGAAGGAATTGGTATGTCTGTGCTAGCAAAAGCGCCAGTAAATTGGCACTTCGGATGACTCAGGTGCAGATCAGTTAACGCTACTTCATAAACGCTCGCATGATGGAAAGGCAAGATACATTTAATCCAATAATAAGAGGCTGAAAGGCTGGCTGATAGAGAGACAGACAGGGCCCGTTAAAGGTTGAGCTACTATTCCAGGCAGCTGAGCGGAGCACTGAGCATCACTTTGTTCTGAAGCCGAAGCAGCTTGGGGGGGGGGGTCTTTACACCGGCCAAACATGAGTCACCATCGTGGTTTCATGTTGGAGACCTCTTGATAAATCAGCCGCTTCACGCTGCTAAACCATTCCAAACAATGACAGTTCCCGCAGGCAAATTAGCTCGGCATGGACAAGGGTGATGCCATGTTTGTCTCACCCTTCGGCCAAGGATCTCATTGGCATAAGCATAAGCATAAGCATAAGCATTTTATTGTCATTGTGCACGCACAACGAAATTTACAGCAGCATTCCTCGATGCACACAATTTCAGACTCATACAATTTCAGACTCATGCAATTTCAGACTCATACATCATCATCCTCCACCCATCCCTACATAGCCCCAAATACATCAATATGAAGCAGCGGAGTTTAGCATAGCCACAGCTCTAGAGTAGAAGCTGTCTCTAAGCCTCTTTGTCCTAGTTCTGAGGGCCCTGTATCGTCTGCCAGATGGTAGCAGTTTAAAAAGAGTGTGTGCTGGATGAGACGGGTCCCTTAGAATATTTTCTGCTCTATTTAGACTTCGGGCATTATAGATGCTTTCCAAGGAGGGGAGAGGGCAGCCGATAATCCTTTGTGCAGTATTGATCACCCTTTGGAGCGCCTTCCTATTCGCCACTGTGAAACTGGAGAACCATACACAGATGCAGTACGCTAGGACACTCTCTATAGCACAGCGGTAAAACGACACCAGAAGTTTTCCATCTAGTTGTTGCTTCCTTAAAAGTCTCAGAAAGTACAGTCTTTGCTGGGCTTTCTTAACCACCGCTGTAGTCTGTACTCCCCAGGCTCAACTTTCTTTAATCATAACGCTCAGGAATATAAAACTCGCCACCGGATCCACTTACTCTCCATTTATAGTCAAGGGCTGAATTTCTGGAGCTATTCCTTCTATAGTCCAATTATGAGCTCCTTTGTCTTGTTAGTGTTAAGAACCAGGTTATTTCTCCCCTGCACCATGAGAGCAGTCGGGTCCACTTCATTCCTATAGGGCAGACTCATCCCCTCCAGAGATGAGCCCCACCACCAAGAAGTCATCAGCAAGCAAATTTGATAATGGTGTTACTATGATAGACAGGAGTACAATCATATGTATAGTTGGTGAACAGGAAAGGGCTTCCAACACATAGCCCCATGGCGTTCCCATATTTAGAGTAAGAACTGAGGAAACCCGATTCCCTAGTCTAAACCTCCGGCCACGCCCAGACAAGAACTCCCTAATCCACAAACAGATTGAATGCAGAGTCCAAAGATCCACAAGTTTTGTCACCAGTCTTTGTGGCGCGATTGTATTAAATGCGGCACTACAGTCCGCAAAGGGCATTCGCGACATAATTCCCCTGCTGTTCCAGATGCGTCAAAGCTGTGTGTGGAGGCTAATGGCAATGGCGTCCTCCGTAGGATCTATTAGTCCGATATGCTTAACTGATGTTTATCAAATGTATCTGGAAGGCAAGAACTATTATGCCTATGGACTAGTTTTTTCAAAACACTTAGCGACATGGGGGTGAGTGCCAATTGGTCTATAATCCCTAAGATTGTCAGCAGGAAATCTCTTTGGTAGTGGAACAATGGTGGAAGCTTTCAAACAAGATGCAGTCGGTGGGACTGGGATAAAGATCGACAAAGATCCCAGTAAAAACAATTCAGCCACAGTTGGTTAGCTGCGATTCCTTTAACACCCTAATCGAGAATACCTATCCGGTCCAGCAGCCTTCCTTGGATTCACAGCCCTCAAAACTTGCCTCACCTTGTGTTCCTCCACAGTGAGGTGTGGAGCTGCAATCACCTGGTGGCTGTGTGTCATCTCCTTCTGATAGACCTGTTTCAAAGCGGGCAAAAAAGTGATTTAGCTCCTCCGCCAGAGAAGAATCCCCATCCACAGAAATGTCATTGTTTGGTTTATGGTTGGTAATTAGTTGAATTCCCTGCCACACCTGCCTCATGTTGTTATTATTAAAATAATCTTCAATTTTTCTCTTATAACTCATCTTGGCTTGTCGAATGCCTCTCTTGAGACTGGCTCTCGCCGCACTATACTTTGCCTCATCACCAGATCTGAAAGCAATATTCCTGTCATGCAAAAGTCGCTGAACCTCCCTTGTCATCCAGGGTTTATGGTTGGAGTAAATCCGGATGCGCTTATACACAGTAAGAGTGTCTGTGCAGTGGGTGATATAACTCAGAACAGCAGTGGTATACTCCTCCAGATCTGGGTGGTAGAAAACATCCCAATTTGTTGTCTCAAAACAATCTTGAAGTAGTTTAGAGGCATCATCAGGCCAGGATTTTACAGTCTTTATTACAGGCAACACCCGCCTCCCAAGTGGAATATATACACATGGCTTTCCCTTCACCTGCCCATTTTCTTCACAACAACCCTGTGAGGAAGATCAGGCCAAGGGAGATGAACCCCCTGACTGAGTGGGATTTCGAACCTGCATCTTCCCATTCCTGGTCATCTTCTCATGTGCGTCACTGGCTCCCTTTTTTTGGGGGGGGGGGGTGCCTTTAAAAAAAACAGCGCTAGTGTCCAGTGTTGTCATTGTGCCGGATGCTTCAGCAGGAAATATTTGGGGGCAGCAGGTTCCCTCCTTCCCCTTCAGCAAAATCACAACCGCCAGGGGGGAAGGGAGAGCCCCTGTTGGTGGGAGACACTAGGTGCTGCCTGGAATCGCACAGTCCAGAAGGATGCTGGAGGTACAGCTTGGAGCCAGACCTGCTGAGCAGACGGGGTTGCCAGCTCTGCCTTGGGAGATTCCAGGAGATTTGTGGAAGGGAAAATTTGAAGAATCTGAAGTATAGCGATGGAGTTTGCCCTCTGAAGTTGCCATCTGTTCCAGGGGAGCTGACCCAGGTAATCGAGAGATCAGTTGTAACTCCAGGGGATCTCCAGGCCTCCCTTGGACGCTGGTCGTGCTACAAACACCAGAGGCAGGAAGGGGCGGAACGCAGCCATGTGTTGGCTGTGGCCAGACGCCCATTTTGGTTTCACGTTGGAGTGGAAAAACCGACTTACAGCAGCGTCGCGGCTGAAGAGAACTTAACGTTTCCCAGTGCCTGGCAGGTGGCATCCAAACAGCTGGGTGGAAAATGAAACAGGAAAGCCCTTTTAATGTTTGGGAAATTTCCCTTCCTCTCCACCCAGAACGTCATTTTTCTCTCTCCCTCAGACAATGTTTTGATGGAGCTGCGCAGTTTTTGTTTTTTTGCACCAGGCTCCGGTCCTCGGCATCCGTGGTGCCCTGACTTCCGACGGTCTCTCAAACATTTGGTTAGGGCAGCCATTCTCAACCAGGGTTCCGTGGTACCCTGGGGTGCCGTGAGCATGTCCCAGGAGTACCCCAGCAACACTACCGCCCCCCTCATTTTTGTGGTGTCTCCCACTGGCGCCAGCAAGGACATGGAGCTGGCCCATGGGGCAGGGCCAGCTACAAGGTCAGCAGCCACCCCCCCCCCATGCTTCCCTTCACCCTGGGAAGGGAAGGTGAGGTGTGTGGCAAGCAGGGGCAATGAGAGGGGAAGATGGAGGGTGGCGGCAGGGGTTCCGTGAGATATGAAGAGTGAGGTCAAGGGTACCCTGACCTCGAAAAGGTTGGGAAACACTGGGTTAGTGGCAAAGAACGCCCAGAGGGAAAAAATGGTGCTTGATTTACGATTTCTGTCAAGCAGTAGAGGGGGAGGGGGGGGGCTAAGATCTGCCAAAGATGAGTCCGGCCATCTCCGTGTCTGCCCTGCTCATGAAGTGGCTTCCACAGCCAGTTCATTCTTACTGAATCCATTGCGACGTTGGCAAGCTTTCTCCACAGCCATGTGACCATGGGTGGGTCCTGCAGAAGATTTCTCCCAGCATCACCATAGCATGAAAACGACTCTCAATCATATTTTTTAATCTGCGCGTGGCACCCTCAGAATGTTTGCAAAGCTTTTGGGTCCCCCCCACCCCCTGGTCAGAGTCAATGGAAAAGCAAACTAATCCTTATAAACCAATGGATTCTGGCCAAGGAGCTCTTGAAAATATCCCCTGGCGGTCCTCAAATGAAGCCGAAGTGTCCAGTAATAGTCATCATCATGCAAATGTGGCCTAATGAAGGAATAACCAGATTCCAATCTGTTACACAACTCTCTAATTTTTCTCCCGCCCATTTCCTCTAAGGCACTCAGCTCTCCCCTCTTCCCATTCAATCCCCACAAGATCCCTAAGAGATTAGGTTAGGATAAGAGAGAGAGAGACAGGCCTACGGTTACCCCGTAAGCACCATTGTAGAGTGGGGATTTCTTTATTCAGAGAATCAGTCCACCCTGGTGGTTTCGATTGGCTGAGACTGGAGCAATTTTCTGCAGGCTTCCACTACCAAAGTGGCTTACAACTGCAGACAAAAAACAGTAAAATCCAATTTTCCACCGGTACTGTAAAGGATTCAATGGTGTTGATGAGAAGGGCAGCCGCCTGGCCTTGAGTACATTCCACAGCCCGGGCGATGGGCCAGCTTCTCCGGCGGAGACCTTATCTCTGCGAGGGAGATGAGACCTCCGTTCCCATGGGAATCCGGGAGGGGGGATGGGATGGACAGAGTTATAACCTGCGTTTCTGGCGGGAGATCTTATTCCTGCCACTGCGTGTACTTGAGCTTTCTAAGATGTCTGAATAAACGGTCTTTTACACCAAAGAGCCTTTTATTTCTGCTTCTATGGAATTCCTTACATTGTGGCAGGAATCCTAAATCATCTATATTCCTAGTGCAGCGGACCTCTGGTGCCTCGGCATGGAGAGGTTGGATGTTTCTGGGGAAGCTGCGCGGTAGCCCCCCCAAAGAGGGCTGTTAGTTCACCTGTCCCTTCTGGATCTGGAGGAACCGGCGGGAGAACGGGTCTCGCTATGACTCTTTCCTCGGCCCCTCGTATCAGCACGAAGTCTTCCTTTACTTCGCTGGAACGAGGGACGTGAAGATGACCATGGGGATTCTACATGAGTCGCTTTGGGGCGCTGTCTAATTTGATCGAGCTTCTGTGGATCGGATATCTACCCGCTTTTCGTGATGGATTACAAACCTCAGATGCAAATCCTGTCACGGGAGGAGACGGGCCTGACCACCTTTCATGCGGGTAACCCAGGAGTCCATTGAACCATTCCTGGACTCGTGATTTTGGTGGATGCTCCCAAAAGAACCACCGCGGCACAGCACTGGGGCCCGTCCGGCGACCACCGGTGACACTGGGATTCATACCAGGGATTGGCGGGTATCCGCATCGCTCTTCCGGATCGGACCCCCCTGATCCCGGACCAGCGTTGCACCTGAGATGCCCCTGCGGAGCCACCACCGTGGGCATCGATGCAAGTCAGCTGGCCCAGACGACGGAGGAGTCCGGAGAAAGTCTGTTCTCCCAGCTGGATCTGTTCCCTCTCCCATCGAAAGAGAGCTGGGATGAGGAAGTGGGCCGACTGGCAGATGCCCAAGGCAAGCATACCGTGAACGCCAGCTATGGGAAGAGGAACGGGAACAGCTGCAGCAAGAGCGCGGAAAACCTGCAGAGAGACCCCCACCGAGCAGCAGCAAAGAAGTCCAACTCCTAATTGGACCGCGCTGCTGATGCGCTTCCAACGGCAATATGCGCAGAATCTATCAGTTCATGATAAAGTCCTGGAACACTCCAAACTGAACTTACAGCGCCAACGTGAGAGTGCTCAGGCTCATGCGCACTCAAAGTGAATCCACTGCAGCTGTTCACCGCGCACCGCAACGGACTTAACTGGCTAAATTGGAGCGAGAGAAAGCAGCTTTGCATACGCATCTGTGATGCATTGACTCGCATGGAGAGAGAGCTGGCTGCCTTGGAGAGGGAACTGGCGAAGCAGCAGACCAGGGCAAACCCAAGTTGGAGCTTTACGCTGTTACTGGTAATAAGACGGCGCTCGAAAATATGCTTCGTGGCTAAGTCCAGCCACCCTCCAAGGACCGGCCCCCACCGGAACACCAGCCGCACCGGGCGCTGATACCTCCATCGATTCCGCCCCCCCCTGCTAAATCAGCTGCCTCAGCCCGCTCAACCTGCGAATCACGCTGCGCCAAGTGCGCCAAGGGCCGTGGAAAGGGGTTACTACAGACCCCCAATACCTGCCCGTTTCGATGGGACCGCTTCTAAACTTCCCTACTTCATCTTGCAACTCGATGCCCACATGGAGGACTATGATGATTTATACCGGCCTGAGCTGTAACAATACGGGACATCGGCTCAGTCCTGGATGGGGCAGTTGTCGCACTGGTTTGTGGACTCTTTTGAACCTGCAAGATGAAGATTCTCGCACGGTGCCCGTGATTCCTCCAAGCCTTGAGGGCTCGCTTCCAAGATCCGTGGTAGCGGTACCGCTATCCGCACCATCAAAACTATCCAGCAAGGCAAACGCTCGCTTGCAGAATTCTACCGCGAATTTCCGCGGCGCCTGCTCGACTCCCTCCAGAGTGGCCTGAGCGCATGAAATTTTAATACTTCTCAGATGCCAAGTCGACAGCAAGCCGCGTGCCAGGCAGCCTTTTTAATTCGGGTCCCCCGCACTATTGCTGATTGGATTACATTGGGATCCTGCGGCGTCTCGCTTTGGAGCACGCTTGCGCCGGAGGCCGCCCACGCCCGAAGCCGGCCACCGCGTCCCCTGCCAAGCCAAGCCGCCCCTACCGAGACCACCTCCAAGCGCCGTCGCCGGCTGGGATTGTGTCTTTATCAAGCGGAGGTCCCGGGTCACCTAGCCGCCAACTGTCTTAAAAAACAGAAGCCAACCACACTGGCCGCTGCTACACTCCCATCCGGCCAGGCCATCAAGCAAATCTGGGCAGCCCCCAACGGGCTCATATCTAAAGCAGTCATCGGCGGTTCCCGGAGGAGGGGGACGCAGAGCAGTTTGCCTTTCTTCAGCCCCAATGGGACATGGGTTCTGGACTCCAGACGCTGTGAGCGAAGGCAGCGCTCCCATTACAATCCAAGCGCTTCTGGCCAACCTCGCTAAGCATACTCGTACAGAGCAGGCAGCTCAGCTCCCCGTGGATTCTGGCTGCTCCCCATTGTTTAATGCGGCCCCAGGTATGGAAAGAGCAGGGTCTAGACCAAATCCCCCTGGCTAAGCCTTCCATACCCTTCACCCAAATGGACGGGCAGTCCTCTCGGGAGTTTCGCGACCGGCCCGGTTCTAAACGCAACCGGCTCTCCTCTCAAGTAATTCATTGGGAAAAAATTAGTTTTATTCTGGCGCCAGTGGCCAAACACTCCATAGTTCTGGGCATGCCATGGTTGTTGTTACATGAACCAAAATTCCTTTGGAAAGAAAGGATCTTGGAATTCACTGACCCTCCCCGCGTGGAACACATGAATTGGGGGGGAAAACTCGACTTCTCCTGACACACACACACCCCTGGTTTCATCAACGATTGCTCCTCATTCCCACCGGCATCCCACCATGCATACCAAGATCTGGCCAGGGTATTTCAGGAGCAAGAATGCCATCAGTTGCTGCACCCCATAGGGTATATACTGACTGCAAAATCGCGAATACAGCCAGGGGCTTAACTGCCCAAAGGTAGAATCTACCGAGTGAGTCTCAATGAGAGGAGAAGGGAACTTCGTGCCTTCTAGGACAAGAACCTCGCTCAAGGGTTCATATACGGGCGGCTACCAAACACCACACATGCTGCTCCTGTTTTGTTTGTAAAAAAGAAAGATGGGGCTGTACGGCTCTGGACGGATTGCCGAGGTCTCAAGGCAGTCTCGCTGTTCAATAAATACCCTTTGCCTTTGTTCAAGGACCTTTTAGTCGCATTGGGCGAAGGTCGCATCTTTATTAAGTTGGACTTGATAGAAGCTTACTACAGTGTCAGAATTGCTGAAGGCTATGAACACTTGACTGCATTTAACACAAAGTTTGGACAGTTTGAATACTTAGCCAATGCCATTCGGGTTAAGTGGGCCCCCCGGGGCTTTTTTTATGGCCCTTATCAACGAAGTTCTCCATGATTTATTGTACAAGGGAGTAGTGGCATAATTTAGATGACGCTTTTAATTTATTCACAAAACCATGGAAGAGCATGAAGCATTGGTTCGGGAAGCATTAAAACGCTTGCTCAACAACTCCCTCTTTGCCAAACTTTCCAAGTGCTGTTTCCACCAAACCTCTATTGATCATTTGCTACCGGGACTACCGAGGGCCTGGCTAAATGGATCCTGCTAAGATTGATGCAGTCCTCCAATGGTCAAGCTCCCACCAACCGAAAACAACTCCAATCTTTTCTAGGTTTTGCTAATTTCTATCGCGGATTCTTTATAATTTAATTCGCTGAACTGACTCTCCTCCTCTCACAGACACTCCTTTATGGCCTGCACTAAGGGTAAAGATCCACTGTCCACCAAGCCTGGGCCCCCCCTCTTCGTCTGGTCTGGAAGAGTGTCAAACAGCCTTTCAGCTCTTAAAGTCTGCTTTTACTTCACTGAATCCTATCCTAAAGTGCACCCTGGACCCAGATCTTGCCCGCTTGTGGTTCACGTGGGATGCTCTCGACAAAGCGCTTGGAGCTAAGTTCCTCCTCCCAAAGCTTGCAGAGAGAAATAAAGCATGCCATAGGCTGGTTCCGTGTGCTTATTTATCAAAGAAATTCTCTGGTGCTGAACTCCAACTGGACTGCAGGTGGGGGGATAAAGAGATCATGCGGCCATTAAAGTAGCTCCTCTTCCCACCTGGCGCCACTGGCTGGAGGGGGCTAAACTCCGCCTCTTCAAGTTTACTCGGATCACAAGAACTGTCACTCTCTCCACCCCCCCCCAAGATGTCCGCAAAGCAACTTTAAATGGCGGCCGATTTCTTTTCTCAAGCTCTTTCACGTCCATTTTTTTCCCCGGAAAACCACAATAAACGTTGGCTGATGCGCTCTCGCGCTTCGCCCGGGAGGGGGGTGGAGCCGGGCTAATGGGAAGGACATTCCACGACTGTTCTCTCCTCCTCCCAATTGGGGCTGGCTAGTCACCCGATTCTCGTGATGACATCCACTTCCTCCCTCTCCGCTTCATTCCCAGCCTGCTGGTCTCTCCTTTCCTACTGAAGAACTTGAGGGAGGCGGGGCTGAAGCGGTGCCTCCGGCGGAGGGAAGCTGCCACTTCCCAGTTGCGTGCTTTGAGAATGGCGCTTGGCAGCGGGGGGATTGTTGGTATGTGCCTCCTCCCTCCGCAAGCAGGTTCTCGAGGCTCCGCCACGATGCCCGCCCGCCTGGACATTTTGGCTTTCTAAAAAAACTTCTGCATTTAACTGGCCACTCAATTGTGGCGCTACGATGCTGTAAGGACATTGAGAGACGTAGATATTAAAGGTTGCTCTGTTTGTGCAGAAGCCAAGACCGTTCCGGGAAAGCTCCCATGGGCTGTTGGAAACCTTCTCCCGGTGGCCTCCTCGCCTCTGGGAAGTCATCTCCATGGATTTTATTTTCACAGATTTGCCAGATAGTCATGGCAACACGGTCTTGTGGGTGGTGGTGGACTTATTTTCTAAACAAGCCCATTTCATTCCATGTGCTTCCCATCCCCTCCGCCTCCTAAGTTGGGTTCGCCTGTTCATTCAGCATATTTATCTGCCTACACTCCGCCCCAAGTATAAGGTGGTCTCCCGACCGCTGCCCTCAATTCATTTCAAAGTTCTGGAAAGCTTTTCTTAGGGGTTGTTAGGGGTCAGCCTGCGTGGTTGTCGCCCCCCCTACCACGCTCTTCAGAGTGACGGTGAGTCGGAGAGAATCTAACAGAACCCTAGAGCAGTATTTCTACGTTGTTACACCAACTACCACCAAGCTACAATTGGTGCGCAGCTCATTCCGTATGCTATGAGTACGCCTATAACAATGCGTTCATAGCAGTACAAAACCCCTTTGAAATTGTGTCTGGTCGCTTCCTTCCCACCGCTAAGCTGTAACTAGAGCACCGCGGAAGCATTTCTGATCCTCCAGAGTTTCAACAATGGGATTTCATCCCTACCCGAGGGGTGTGGAAATCGGTTCAGACTGCCTTACAACAGGCTAAGGGACTCCTCCCAAAAGCTGCAAGCTGATAAGCACCGCTCGGATTTCTTCATGCGTGTGGGCTTTGGGTGTATTTTGTCTACCAAAAATCTCAGAGACGTGCATAAATTTTCCCTCCAAACTAGGCAAAAGATCTCGTGGGACCTTTTCAGATTACTAAAGTGATTAATGATGTCACTGCCCGACAGAT
Organism: Sphaerodactylus townsendi; assembly: GCF_021028975.2. Taxonomy (NCBI): domain Eukaryota; kingdom Metazoa; phylum Chordata; class Lepidosauria; order Squamata; family Sphaerodactylidae; genus Sphaerodactylus; species Sphaerodactylus townsendi. Next base: position 1,855,444 of record NC_059440.1, on the reverse strand, counting down.
ACCTTGGCTCTAACTCTCTTAGGTAACATTCATATCCTGTCTTCCATTCCAGAAGCTTACATCAAGGGAGTGCCTCAAGCTTTCCTGATGCCTGGCAATTTAATTCGCCTGAGAGACCCCACCGACTATTATTATTGATGGATACACAAGCATTACTTGCATGTAAATTGACGCTTCATCCTGGACTCTCGCTTTAATCGCAAACGCTTGGCAATGAGTTTAAGGTCTCTTGGGTGGGATATTCCTCTGGGTATAATCAATGGGTTTATTCCGAAAATATTGACGCCCCCGCCCTTATTTCTGCCTTCCACCGCGCCTTTCCGCACAAACCTGGGGGGGAGGGGTCTTCTTTAAGGGAGGCAGAGTGTAAAGGATTCAATGGTGTTGATGAGAAGGGCAGCCGCCTGGCCTTTGAGTACATTCCACAGCCCGGGCGATGGGGCCAGCTTCTCGGGCGGAGACCTTATCTCATGCAGGGAGATGAGACCTCCTGCTCCCACGTGTGAACTGGGAGGGGGGATGGGATGGACAGGAGTTATAACTCCTGTGTGTTTCTGGCGGGAGATCTTATTCCTGCCACTGCGTGTACTTGAGCTTTCTAAGATGTCTGAATAAACGGTCTTTTACACCAAAGAGCCTTTTATTTCTGCTTCTATGGAATTCCTTACAGGTACGAAGGCCTGCCATACAGAGTCCCGCCCTCTCCCCAGGCAGAAAGATCAGACCACTAATACTCAATGGACCATCAAGAAGCCTCAAGAAAGAATTCAAGCATCCACTTCTGATCAGTTTCAACTTGGTTTGGGACTGCCCTTGAAAACAATTTGAAGCACCTTAGAAAAACATGTGCCTTGGCCTGAGAGCTTTACCTTCCAGGCCTAGCTTAGTGGAGGGATGTAGCCTTCTATATGATCTCTGGAAATGTGTTGTAAAAGGCAGGGCACCCAGAGGCCGGCCAGCTATGTCTCCCTCTGCCACCCCTCAGCAGCACATGGGAATGGAGGAGAAAAAACTCTTCTAGGAGCAGGGGTTCAGGTAACTCATGGCTCCTGGAGGCAGCAGGCGTGCTCTTTTCAGCCGTGGATACTGCTGCTCCATGTAGCCTTTTTGGAGGTCAGGAGGGTAGCGTGGGTGTGTCCCTCCAGCCCCTCCAGAGCAGCAGCTGGGAAGCTGAAAGGTGGGAGTGCGTGGGCCGGCCTAATGCCAGAGGCGGCTCTACGAGTCGGTAGATCTTCGGGGCCATGGAAAACGGATCCAAATGGCTCTTTGGGTGGCTCTGCTCTTCCCCTGCTCTAGAAGAAGGTAGAAGTACTTATCAAACATAAGAAGAAACTGCTGAGAACAGAGTTGCCATGTGCATTCATACAGGGGTGTAAACCTAGATCCTCTCCATCACAATGTTGCCTAATGGATGCCATCCCCTCCAACAATTTGTGGTTGAAAACAGGGCCATGAACATCTGGAGCACCATAGGTTGGCCACCCCTAGGCTGGAGGATTGAAGGTTTGTAGGTTTTTTTTAATTTGCCATATTCTGATTTCTCATTCCCAATTGGCCATGCTGGCAGGGGCTGATGGCAACTGTAGTCCATAAACATCTGGAGCACCGTAGGTTGGCCACCTCAGCTCTAGCCAGATGGTCAGAAGGACTCTTTAGAGCACAGAAGCAGCAAGGTCACCCTGTCAGTGGCCAGATTTCTCACAATAGGCTGATCACTATATACCAGGGGTGGTGAACCTATAGAGAGCGCCAGATGAGCTCATGGAGTACAATTTCCATCAGCCAATTGGCCATGCTGGCAGGGGCTGCTGGGAATTGTAGTCCATGAACATCTGGGGTGCCATAGGTTCGCCACCACTGCTATATATCTTTTATTTTATATCTATCTGTTATCATATTGTTTAATCTGTTTTTTCAATTCTTACTACTTCCTATTTATTATTTTTAATGCACAGTGTAGCATACATTCCTATGTATTCTTGTGTATTTTAACAAGTCGGGTCAATGGACCATAATGAACGTAGTTTGTTTGCTTGCTTACCAGTGGCCACATTTTGCTGCCCTGTGTCAAGCCCGGGATCTGTGACTCAGATCAGACTCTGCAACTTGAAGGTTTGGAAGTCTTTATGGGCAGACAACAGAGGCTGGAGGTGAAAAGCTAGTTCTGCTGGAACTGTCAGAATGGGGTTCTCCTGCCATTTGTGGGAGGGTGCTCACTCCCACCCCGTGCCAGCAATCTCCTCTGTGGGCTGTACAGGGCTGTGCGGGGCCTAGTTTGATTCACATCCTTCTGGGAATTTAACAATTATTTATCTTCTAGAACCAGATGTAGACCTAACCCCTCTTGTGGTGGCTGTTTCAAGCTGCAAACCACACATTATCAGCAAGCCTCAGGCAATGGACCTCCACATGTCCCTAGGACATGCAAGGCAGGGCTACGGTGGAATGGTGCTCCAAGGCTTCACATGTGGCTCCCAAGCCACTGAGCAAGTAGAGAACCTGAAGATGAGCTGAACCCTGCGAACTGACAACTTTTGGGAAATACACAAAATGTTTGCAACTGTACTCTCTGAGAGGGGAAAAAATGGGACCAAATAAAGGGCAGTGGTTTTTCAAGGATTAGACAAGAGGGACTCTTCCTAGGAAAGTGAGTTTGGAGCATCTGGAGAACATAGAAGAAAAGAATGGTCTAAAATCCACTTTGGAGAGCAAGCTATGTTGTGCTTCTGTTTCTTTTCTGCACAAATGCTTCATTGCCCAAAACAAGAGGAGCCAAGTGATAAAAGCCCCCCAAGCTGAAAAGTCGCAGATGTTTCAGGCTCCATCAACCATGAAATCAAATCAAGAGCATCTTTAGATCTCACATCGTTACTTTCCAAAGGTAGCTTTGATGTGTGACAGAGATGAGTCCGTTTTTCCATCAAGGGTGAATGCCGTGCTTCAGGCAAGGTAGTTGTCCTTTGCCCATTAAATTACTGCACCAAACCCACCATATTCTTCCCACAGGTGTTAAAAAAGTCCCAGCTTTTGTAATGTATGAAAATTACGAAAGATTGCAACATTTAGTGACTTGAACTGTTTTAGGTGAAACGTGCTGGAAATCATTTTTTTTTGGTGGATGGTTAGAAGACGCCCCAATTCATTCACAGTGGTAGAAGGATTTATATAATGTTTTAAACTGATTTCCGATATAAATATAAGCTGCAGGTGGCAAACATGATCTTGAAAGGAATGTTGAAAGGGGAAAGCCTTCTTAGATTAAATATGCACATTGAATGGCAAGAGCCCTCTTAGAGCCACAGAAGAAATGCCTTCCATCTAAGTGGCGAGAAGCAAGATAGCCTTTTTGTAGACAACATGTGCATCCTTCATCTTAGAAGAAGGAAAAGTAGGAAGACTTTGTTTAAGATAATACACACCCATTCCTTAGCTAGTCTATTAGAACAGTCATTCATTCCTACACAAGGGAAAAGAAAGAATGCCTCTTCTTCAATTCAATACACACATTTCATGATAGTGTCAGGTGGTGGTGATCCGTAGCAGTAGAACAAAATTGAGTCCTTTAAGTTGCCAAATTTGGCACCTTAAAGTCCAACAAAATTTCCCAGGGTACATGAGTCAAAGCTCTCTTTGGCAGATATTTCATAGCAAACATCCTTCAAAGAGGCCCTCTGCCATGCATCTGCAAGAAGGGCAAAGATGGCTCCTGCGAAGACTCATGCTGGCCTCATCTGTAAAGGAAGACGGGATGCTTCTGTCACTTTGCATCTAGTGATCATTGTAATAGTGTTACAGTTACCACTGGGAAAACTGAAAAAAAATTATGTTTTCTAATAAAGTTACTTAAATGAACCCCTTCGCACTCTGATACACCCTCCATGGAGCCAGAGAATGAAAAGGTAAATGTATCAATAACAAAACCACTCATTGGAAGCAAACAAATCCTTTCTTTTACTTTCTTTGACATATATTTAGCCATTCATTATTACGTGGTAGATTCCTTGATAGTACATTAATATTGATTTAACTTTAATAATGTCCGTAATAATTTTGGAGAATTGTTGTAGTAGGTAGGAAAATATATATTTTGTAGCCAATAGTAGTTGACATTGCAACTCAAGGAATTTAGTCCTGGAATAAAGTCAGAAGCAAGCACCACAGGGAGTCCCACCAGCCCAGAACAAAACCCTTTGGATTTGCTGCCAAATTAAAACCGGGTGACGGCAGCTCCAGATGCTCCAGCCATTGAAGAACATTCCTGCACCCTCATTGGACTGTTTAAACTTCCTTTTGTTTTGGAACCAAGAGGCCTCAAGACAGGACACTATACAACACCCATTGATAAGGAGACTCTTGGGTGTGTTATCGATGGCCCAGGTTTTATGAATGGGACACTCTCCGTTCCCAACTTCTGCGATGCCATGAGGAGATGTCCTATCGCGAGACTTCACAACTCCATTCATGAACTTGTAATTGTACCTTTTGGGTTGGATTGGTGTTTTACTATTGCTGTGAAGTGAGGGACCTGCCCCCTTACCCACCCCCTTTTGCCTGCACTGGGTTTCGCGCGCACCTTTTGCTGAGCTGCTTTCTAGGAATCATTCACGAATAAAGAAATTCACTTGCTCTCAAAGAATCTCCGGTCTCTCGCACCTTTCCTTTTGTTTTGCTGCCACCAGTTGAAATCACCTGGGAACACCCTTGAAATCACTTTATGTTACCGGGGCAGCGGTAACATTACCATTTGCTGGTCTTATTGCTTTTTATTTATGGATCATTTCCTGTTTGTTTATTTTATTCTACTCGCCCTGATGAAAACAAGGATGCAATCATAACACCCAAATTCTCACACAAAAGATGGCTGCTTCCCCTTCAACTCATATGTCTAAAGGTTCTTTTCTGCCTGCTGTATGCTGCATTCATTTAGAAGAAGAAGAAGAAGAAGAAGAAGAAGAAGAAGAAGAAGAAGAAGAAGAAGAAGAAGAAGAAGAAGAAGAAGAAGAAGAAGAAGAAGAAGAAGAAGAAGAAGAAGAGGAGTTTGGATTTATATCCCCCCTTTCTCTCCTGCAGGAGACTCAAAGGGGCTGGCAATCTCCTTGCCCTTCCCCCCTCACCAAAAACACCCTGTGAGGTGGGTGGGGCTGAGAGAGCTCCGAGAAGCTGTGACTAGCCCAAGGTCACCCAGCTGGCGTGTGTGGGAGTGTACAGGCTAATCTGAATTCCCCAGATAAACCTCCACAGCTCAGGTGGCAGAGCTGGGAATCAAACCCGGTTCCTCCAGATTAGACACACGAGCTCTTAACCTCCTACACCACTGCTGCTCTCATTTACCCTGCTGCTCTCATTTACCCTGCCATAGCCTATTCTCTGCTGACAGAAAAACCAAGATGGTTTTTGTTCTTTTGATTAAAGATATATTCTAAAAACAATGCTCTTCCATGTGCTGTTCTTTTCAAAGCTCGGTCACATGCAGCATGTGCACTGCAAGGGGATTTAGCATTCATGAATGCAATGGATGTACTCCAGGAATAAGAGGTGCTCTATCCTCGCTAAGCACTCCACTTCTTGAGATCTTGCGCCAGGAGTTAAACCTTGAAGAATGATAGTTCCAGAAAGCCAATGTTGGAGCAAACTGAAAAGGCCAAAAAATTAGGAGTGAAATAAGAACAGTGATTTATCAGGGCCAGCAAATAGGGCCTTTTGAAAAGGAAGAAGCAGCCCTTCCAACCTAACTCTCAGCTGAGTGACCGAGGGACACATGCAAGTTGAACTCCAAATACAAATTCTTTGTTACCTGCAGCCAAAATAGGCCAAGATTGATGAACTCCTAAATCTGAATAACATCACAAAAGTATAATTAATTAGGTTTTTTTAAAGAAATGTACAAAAGTACAAAGATACAAAGAAAATAATAAAACCACATAATTATCCAAGAATACTTATTCAGGCTGTAGTCTGGAAATCAATTCACCCGCCACAGATGAAAACAGGAGCAGTCTTAGCCTTGATTTTTGCAAACTCCACCCTGATGGCCCCTTGTGGGAAACCTTTTCCACCAGCTTCTCCCAGTTTTATGCTCCAGTTATTTATTCAGCCTCCATTTAAAGGCAAAGAAAGCGATTGGGCTTGTTGTGGAATAGTGTGGCCACAATATCCTGCTGCAGTGGAAGGCTGGGGCTCTGTGCGTGGACTTAAGAACATAAGAACATAAGAACATAAGAACGGCTGCAGGGCCAGATTAAGCTAGTGCAGGGCCTGCAGCATAGGTTATAAAGGGGCCCTACTTTTTTTAAAAAAATGCAATAAACATATTAAAACATCATCATAAATAATTTACTTGCATAGTAAAGCAGTTCAGTTTTTTCATTTGCTATAGTCAGATAATACGACAAATGTCTGACACTTCGATAATACTACTACTTACAATGAGGAATCAATTTTAAATGTCAAAAATGAACTAAAAGTTACATTTTCCAGATTTAGCGTGCAGCTCCTGTGGCAAGAACCCGGCCACAAGGGGATGGGGCGGTATATTGAATGAATGAATGAATGAATGAATGAATGAATGAATGAATGAATGA
>NC_059440.1:1809651-1848763 GCF_021028975.2 Sphaerodactylus townsendi | reverse complement strand
AGAAGAAGAAGAAGAAGAAGAAGAAGAAGAAGAAGAAGAAGAAGAAGGCCCCTTTCTCTCCTGTAAGGAGACTCAAAGGGGCTTAAGATCTCCTTGCCCTTCCCCCCTTTCAACAAACACCCTGTGAGGTGGGTGGGGCTGAGAGAGCTCCGAAGAGCTGTGACTAGCCCAAGGTCACCCAGCTGGCATGTGTTGGAGTGCACAGGCTAATCTGAATTCCCCAGGTAAGCCTCCACAGCTCAAGCAGCAGAGCGGGGAATCAAACCCGGTTCCTCCAGATTAGAATGCACCTGCTCTTAACCACTACGCCACAGCTGCCCTCCTTTACAGAGAGTTTTAAAAAGAAAAGATTTTAGGCCCTGTGAGACACAAAATGAAATCCCATTCCTGTTGTCTGGAAATTCGCCGTCATCTTGCAGAGGGATTAAGTAGATTGATGCTGGAAATCCACAAATACGCAAGGTGGGGAAAACCCATTAAATGCATCAATTCCTTTCCACTTTGGAGCAACATTTACGAGAAAAGACTGATGTCACTTTTAGGGAAAACCCCTTTCTGTGGCTATGCCAAAGATTTTCCAGTAATTCACTTCTGGTTCTTTCAAGTATGACATGATGTGATTCCAGCTGACGAGTGTGTGACTATCCTAGAGGGGCTTTTCAATGCCAGACCTGCACCCAAGCAAACCCGCTCTTCCATTTCCTTCACTGCTGCTACCCTGCAATTCCCTTTCATCAGAGGGAATGTTCACAGCCATCTATGATATCACAACAACCCAACCAGTGGCTTAGAGAAGGCTACTGTATGTAAAATGAAAGCATATGCACAGAATTTCATATAGTATTCTTGATTTACTGGGATTTTTTTCCCTTGATATATTCATGATTTAGCAAGAGTCCTTTCAACCAGAGTAAGGGTTAATTTGCTCCAAGACCAATTATGCCCCCAAGGCTACCTTGTACAAATCAAGCAATCATACTTGCAGTCATCACTGTGTATGTAAGGAATGAGTTGTTGTGTATTAGTGCAATGCCTCCAAGCATCAGTTGCATCTCAATAATCCTTTGGAGTCGCCCTACCTGGTCTCTTCAATGGCTCAGCTAAATCAGGCAAGGCAAAGGTGGCTCCTCTCTTTTCCTCAGAACCACCAGAGCAGGGGTCTGCAACCTGCGGCTCTCCAGATGTTCGTGAACTACAATTCCCATCAGCCCCAGTTGGCCATGCTGGCAGGGGCTGATGGGAATTGTAGTTCATGAATATCTGGAGAGCCGCAGGTTGCAGACCCCTGCACCAGAGCAAGAATTTTAGAGCCCTTTGGTAACCCTTTTAGCAAGTTTCTGCACAATCCAACAGCCTGAAGAAGGAAGATGATTGATTCCACGAAGATATGTAACATTTTCAAGCCTCCCTGACACCCTCCCAGATTTTGTGGATGAAAACAGGGACATATTTTGCACACCCCTCTTCTTCGACCAAGGGTCACTTTGCAAGCTCTGTGCTCTCAAATCATTGCACGTTGCTGAAGAAACATCCATAGCATAATAAACGGTTTCCATGCCCCAGGAAGAGCACGGAATACTCCACAGATTCAAAAGTAAAGAGGAATTGGCTCTCTTAGGTTATAAAAGGCATACAAGGTGGTGGGGCTGACAAACTCCTTTCCCCACAACAGACACCTTGTGAGGCAGGTGGGGCTGAGAGGGTTCCAAAGAACTGTGACTGGCCCAAGGTCACCCAGCAGGAGTGTGTAGGAGTAGAGAAACAAATCTGGTTTGCCACATAAGACTCTGCCGGTCATGTATAGCACTGGGGACTCAAACCCGGTTCTCCAGATTAGAGTCGACCTGCTCTTATCAACTACCGTAAATACTGGCGTATAAGACTACTTTTGAACCCTGGGAAATCATCTGTAAAGTCTGGGGTCGTCTTATACACCGGGAACTGAGCGGGTAGTACTGAGCGCCCAGGATCTTGAGCCGCAGCTCTGCTGCTGCCCCACGCACTGGGTTCAGTTCCTCACTCCTGAACACGAAACTTGCCCTACTCTAGCTTGGCCAGCTGCCTGCCTGCCTGCCTGCCTGCCTGTGCAACTTCAGCCCGTTGCCACCACCTGCCATGATCCCGGTGCATGCTTTACCTTTGGAGTCAGCCCTGTCGGCGTCCGTGGGACTGGCTACTCCCGAGCCGAAGGTGTTGCTACTGGACGGGAGGAGACTCCTGTGCCTGAGGAGCCCCTTCCTTATTTCTGCAAAACCAGGAACCAACGCACCAGCTCTTTAAAGGCGCAAGAGGCTCCCCCCCTTCCCACACACACTTGACGAACTTTTCTGCTCCCCAAGGATGGAGCTGCGGAGCCAACGTGGGAGAGGGGCTCCTGGTTTCACTTTCCCTTCTGCCTGGTCGGCTGATCTGGAAACTTGGTGAACATGAAAGGGTGGGCGGGTCAAGTTTCTCCTCTTCCTCTGAGTGGGAAAATTTCCCCCAAGTTGTTCGGGGCACGATTCTTTGGAGTTCTCCTAGAGGCTTCCAGCAGCTGCACGTCATAAGCATTTGACGTAGTCCTTTACGGCGAGTATAGCCCAAACTCTACATTTTAACTGGAAAAGGGGGGGGGGTCGTCTTATAGGCCCAGTCGTCTTATACGCCAGTATATATGGGTACTGCATGCTGGCTCTCTGTTCTCATGCTACGCTGCCCTCTAGAGGCATATATGAATATGTCGAGAAAGACTACTTTTATTTTCTTTACATGGAACAGGGTTGCAATCTCCTTTGGATCCAAAGCTTGGCCTTAACCATGGCTTGCCTTCTGCTGCTCTAGCTGGTCAGGCCATCTCCATTCTTCCTGCAAACTAAATTCTACAGCCAGCAACCTAAACCAAGCGTGGACAGGACCAAACATACTCCCTCAAACTATAAACATAGTGTGTGTTTTTAAAACTGGATCCATGGAATACTCCTTTACTATTGCCAGGGAATGCTTCCATTTAAATCTGCAGCAGACACTTGAATCAACATTTTTTCCACAAGTTACAAGCAACAACGTGATACCCAAATGCTTGGTTTTCATAATATATAAATATTTATTTATTTGAAATATGTATAGACCATATCTTCTCTACCAACTGTGGACTGATCTAATTAGTGTCACCGTCACTTGTGCTCCAAGCTTCAAGGATTTCCCAATATTTTCAGAATTCCAGCAAGACGGCTAAATTTAGTATTTGACCTAAGAATGATTTCCGTGGTTTCCCAATGTCCGTCTGCTCCCCACAGACTCAGCCAGGAACTTCATGCCATTCAGAACTGTCCAGTTCAACCCTCGTTTGCAAGAGGCCTCCTGCCCACCCCTGGATGGCCAGCTGGCTGAAGCCGGGAGACGACTGTTCCCTTCAGTCTGCAGTGCAGCATCCTCTAGTCTTCATCAGATGACTTCTTGCCCATCACTTCCTCTACTTCTCTTTTTTATACTGAAAGGAAATACCATATATAGCAAACTAGGAATGTCAACGTATGTCAACAGTCACGATTTATTGCCTGTCTTCCTGGTGCCCCCTCCAAGGACGTAGGTAAGGGGAGGGGTTTCTCGGGTTCAAACCCCCCCATTGCATGTCCGAAGCTCCGCCCACCATTTGTGGGTTTTTTGTATTTTAAAGTGTTTTTTTTGTTTTGGGCCTGTAGGGGACGCATTTCTTAGGCTAGCGTCTTTCAGGCTATCGTCAGGTGACACTCCTGAAGATACCAGCCAAATTTGGTGAAGTTTGGTTCAGGGGGTACAAAGTTATGGACCTCCAAAGTGGGTGCCCCCATCCCCCATTGTTTCCAATGGGAGCTAATAGTAGATGGGGCTACCCTTTTGAAGGTCCATATCTTTGGACCCCCTGAACCAAACTTCACTAAACCTGGGTGGTATCATCAGGAGAGCCTCCTAAAGATACCCTGAAAGTTTGGTGCTTCTAGCTTAACAACTGCACCCCTAACAGCAGGAAAATTGACCCCCCAGATTTCCCCAGATTCTCCTTTTGAATCCAACCCCTTTGGCATGGATTTAAAGGGAGAATCTGAGGTCCCCAGATTAAACCTTGAAAGTGATGCTGTTTCAGGGTGGGGGACAGAGTATGAAACAGCATCACTTTCAATATTGTCACAACAGGGGAGACAGGTTTCTCCCTTTAAGATGGATTTAAAAGGAGAATCTGGGCTCCCTAATTTAAACACCATTGAAAGTGATGCTGTTTGGGGGTGGATTTCAGCATCACAGCAGCCACCCATTGGGAGGGCGCAAACCTCAGGTTTTGCACCAGGCTCCATTTTCCCTAGCTACCCCTCAACCTGGAGGGGAGGGAGAAGGGACTGCCGCTACCAGCTGGGAGCCCAACTGGTGGGGGGGGGGGCAGGCAGGGCAGGGGAGTTTGCCATCTCTGGCCTTGGAGAGCTGCTTTTATAAGCACTGAGGCCTGGGGCTGGGCTTGGGGAGGTGTGGCCATGCCCCATGGGGCGGGTGGGGGAGTGGCCTTGCCCCCGAACCCTCCCCATAAAAATCTATACCTACGTCACTGGCCCCCTCCCTTTCTTTCTAGGGCAAAGCAGGACACACACACACACACACACACCTTCGCACACATGGCATTCAGATGTCATCCACAGTGGTGGCGAATCTTTGGCACTCCAGATGTTATGGACTACAATTCCCATCAGCCCCTGCCAGCATGGCCAATTGGCCGTGCTGGCAGGGGCTGATGGGAATTGTAGTCCATAACATCTGGAGTGCCAAAGATTCGCCACCAAGGTCCTAGGATTACATGAGGGAGAAGAATGGGGATCAGGTGCCAAAATACTGTGAAAGATCACACTGGAGCCATGCAGCTGGCTAATTCACAGCTAGATTTTGCAGGCTGACCATCCTATTTAGGGAGAACGATGGTTTCCTAATTCATTCATTTTCTTTGCAAGGGTGACTCAAAGCAGCTTACAACACCCACAGCCAGACACAAGCACAGAGGCCCCTCGGCCCCTCCCCCCACCAGCTCCAGACCAGACGGTGGGGATCCCAGACTAGCATGCCCTCCCCCCACTACTCCTGAACCCTGCAAGCAGTACCAGAGAAAGCTGCACAGTGACTTGCACGAGAGGAGATGCAGTGCTCGTTTGGCTGCTCAGCAACCGCCAGGCCACAGCTATGACAGAAAGCACTTGCAGGAGCCGGTCTGATGCACGAACCAGGTGCACAGCATCTCCGACGGCCAGGTGAGCATCAGGCTTAAAAGAGACAAAGGGAATAGCTTCCGTCTGGTACTAACGTCTCTCCTACGTGCCTGTACCACAGACTTTGCTGTGCTCTCGCCCCTGCTTGCTTACCTCCTGTTCTGACCTTGGCTTGTGCGCCTGACAATCTTCCTCTTGGCACCCCCTTGACTCTCCCACATTGCCCCAGCATGACTTCCACAGCCCTTCCTCACTGAGGCAGCACTGGGGTGGCCGAGTCCAGGTAAGAGAATCTGCAGGTGAGGGAAACTATCCTAGCGGTGGAGGATGTAAACTGTGGAAGTCACGCTGGGGCAGTGGAGTGGGGGGGGGGTGGGTGGGGGGGGGAATAATGGGGAGTCGAGGCCGAAGGAATTCTCTGCAGGATACAGGACCCCACGCACCCTGGATCTCAGCCACCAGTGCTCAGCCACCTCCCTCTACACATCCTACACAGGTGGGGCTACCTGCTTCTCCAGTGCATTTTTTTGCACATAACCTGGCAATGCAAAGGAGAACGGAGAACGTGCTCTATGGGAAACAACCACCTTCCACTCCGTATTCCCAAAATGCTTTTGAGGAACAGGGAGGACAACATCGAGTTCAATGATGCTGGGAGAAACCTTTCAAGGTCCCTCTTCACAATGGTGAGCAGCAGCGAGGGTGCCTCTATGCAGGATGAGGGTGCAATTTCTCACCCAACCCACTGGGGGCAGTGTGAAACACCTACAGGAATAACACAATATCAGAAGTGCCACAGGATTGGAAACAGGGTCGGAGGTCAAGCCCTCTGACTTATCTCACATGGTAAAATGAGATCTGAACTAGGACTTGAAAAGTGTTAGGAGGAGTCAGGAGATATACTTGGGATACCATCTAATGCAATACCCATGAGTTCTGTGCACTCCAAACTTATGATCCACATCATCATAGGGGATTACTCACTTTCTCCATCACCCAGTCTGCATCTTCAATGGCTCTCTTGATAATCTGCTGGATTCTCTCAGGATTGTCTTCATCTGCATGAACATTGAAGCTCTGAAAAAGTTTGATCAAAAACACAATTTGTTATTCGTTGATTAATTCTATCAATAATATTAGTTACAATCTGTACAAACTCAATTAGAACATCATAAAATAATTAGTAATAGGTTATATATAATTGCCCAAAATTGTCCAAATATATTTCAAACGTTTTTCATGGAGTAAACTCAACTCTGTGCAGCCCTCTGTTATACTGAAGCCGTAGACCTCTTCATACTGATTCCTGTGAGGAGGCAACAAGCAGAGAATGTGGCCTTTGTGCCCTGGCTGAGATGTCTTCTGGAGACAGACCTGGTGGTCTGCTGCGGGAAACAGGGTACCGGACTCAGACTGGAGTGCTGATCCAGCAGGAACCTCGTGGTGTCTTCCTTGAAACCCGCCCCGCCCGCAAAGAAAGCAAGAGCTTTCCGCCTGAGCTGATCATTCCCCACTGTTGAGCTTCCCAAAGGCACTCGGCCCCTGCTGAAGACGCAGCACTGGGCTTGGGGGAGTTCTCTCCCTCCCAATCCAGCAAGGCTATCTCCATACCTGCCTGATGGCGTGCCTGTAGTGCTCTCGGACGTTCTCCCCGGGCAATTCCTTGCAGCAACGGAGCAGGTAGCGATACAGCTGCAGGGGCCTCTTGACTAGTTCTGCACCAGGGAGGGGAGCCATCGTGTGCCTGTGACAAGGAAATAAAGTTTAAGCGCCTGGGAAAATGAGCGGGGAGTTCTGAGCTGGCCAAGCGGCTGGCTCAGTCTGCCGAAGCCAGCAAAGCACTTGGAAGCCTGAGGGGTGTGGCCCGGGATTCTCCGCAACATCCCAATCTTCTCCCAACCATGGCCTTGTGCTGAGTCCCATTGTAGGTCCCTAGCAACAGAGGCAGAATCCTGTCCCTATCTGCATAACCCCTGGATTTCACAGAGAAATGTGCCTTTGATGTACACAGTCGAGGCCATCAATATTCTTGGATCAGCACAGAGTTACGCAGATCCCTGCCCCGAGGACATTTCAAAGTATGTTTGGTGTTTGAAATATGCTGCCACAGGAGGTGGTGATGGCCACTAACCTGGATAGCTTTAAAAAGGGCTTGGACAGATTTATGGAGGAGAAGTTGATCTATGGCTACCAATCTTGATCCTCTTTGATCTGAGATTGCAAATGCCTCAACAGACCAGGTGATCGGGAGCAACAGCCACAGAAGGTCCTTGCTTTCACATCCTGCATGTGAGCTCCCAAAGGCACCTGGTGGGCCACTGCGAGTAGCAGAGAGCTGGACTAGATGGACTCTGGTCTATGTTCTTATGCCTTAGCAGACCAGGTGCTTAGAAGAAGCAGCAGCAGAAGGCCATTGCTTTCACATCCTGCATATGAGATCCCAAAGGCACCTGGTGGGCCACTGCGAGTAGCAGAGTGCTGGACTTAGATGGACTCTGGTCTGATCCAGCAGGCTAGTTCTTATGTTCAAAATGCTGGCCAAATGAAGTTATCTGGACTTACGCTTCAGTTGGAGGTGACGAATAAGTCATGCCTGAGAGGCCTGAAACCTCTTTGGCTATTGGTTATCATGGTCCTGGCAGGAGAAGAAATCTACAGTATGTTTACAAACTGTAGAAGAATGTCAAATTATCTCTCTCTCCCACTGTGCAAAGCAAAAACAACTGCTCCCTCGAGGCCTGGAGAGACATCCTGCCACACTCAAAGTGCCAACGTCAGACTTGTTTCAAAAGTTTACACCTCACTCCTTTAACAGTTGGCCACCAAAGTTACCAATTAGAGAAAATGCCATTCTGGTTTGCTTAGCAAATAAGTCATGAAGGCATGGGATGCAACATTAACCTAACACAGGGGGAGGGGGGGCGGCTCACGGGCACCTGCTCTCTGGGATGGCTGCTTTCTGTGTGATGCAATCACGTGCACTTTAAAGACATGATCTGCTTTCTGCAGAGAAGGCATGGATTCATTGGCAGAATATCTGCCGCATTCCCAGGGAGTCCCAAGTTTTGTTCCTGCTTATCTCCTGTTGGCTAAATAACAGGACATCAAATGTTAGAGCCAGAGTGGATTAGCTAGCATTGTGCTTATATATAAAACCACATGAAAACATGTGCAAAATTTAATCAACCTTGCTTGAGAGAAATGTCACCAAAATCCACAAATCTGCCCAATTTGCAAGAGAAGAAATGGAGAGAATTACCATCAGCAAAGGGTTTGGTAGCTGAAGCATTCTGACTAACTTTATCTCACAAACTGGGCACCTGGAGGATTTAATTTGATTATTCTCTGTTGACTGGATTTCATCCATTCATTTTTGTACAACCTAGATTTGGCTGCATACATGTGAGCACACACACTTCGGAACTAAGTCTGGCACCTGCTGCTTGCCTGCCAGGATCCCTTCTTTCTTGGCACAGCTGACTTTTGGGGCTGCTGTTTTCCTCCTCCATTTTTTCCCTGATAGCTGAAGTTCCTGGGAGCAACCTCCGAGCACGACCCGAGGAGACCCCTCCCCCAAAGAAGAGGAGGCAGAACTGGGCAATAGACTGACCCAATTCAAGATGGCTACGGATGGTCAGAATTGTATCGAGAGCCCAGCTGGGTTCTGTAACACCCACTGCCACCGCTGCTCACCCGCTGCCACCACCCAACTGCCCTGTTTGCACGCTCACCTGCATGCTGCCACCGCTCAGCCACCCTCCCCAAACGCTTCTCGGCACCGCAGCGGAGCAGGGCGGCCTTCCCTGGGTGGCCTCTGGGGAAGACGGCCTCTGGCTTTGGGGAAGGCACGGGGGGGGGGGGGGGGGAGCACGCCTTTCTCCCTCCCGCACCCATTCGGTCTCTCCATCCTCACATTCTGCCCCCTTTCCCTCCCTTCTGTCCCCCCACCCACTTGTGCCATGGAGGTTCATCCGGTGACCTTGGCCCAGCCAGTCACTCTCAGCCTGGCCTTCCTTGCAGGGCTGCTGTGATTGCAAAATGGAGACGAGCACGATGGGTTCCCACTGGGGAGACAATGGCCGTGTGGGGAAATTCCTGAAGATCCGGGTCTTCAGCAGGGCGTGTCTGCGTTTCGGGGGCGGAAGGAAGACGAGCAGGGAAACCCCGTCGCAGCGTCCACCCTCCCAAGCAGCCATTGTCTCCCGGGAAACAACCCCCTGGGATTGGGGCTCCACCTGGGGGTTGGCAACCCTGACTTGATGCAGTTTCTCTGCCCATGTGTAGACTGCCCCGGGAGCGAAAGGAGCCTTCCAGGGAGCCACTGCGGCCTCCGTGCGTGCGTGCGTGCAAAGCCACTCCTTGCTCCGGGCCCCGTTTGGCGCAGAGGGGGCCCCGGCTCCACCCGCGCCCGCTCCGCTCCCGCTCCCGCTCCGCTCCACACGGGCCGAGCCCCGCGCGCCCCCTCCCTCTGCGCCCGCCCTCATGCGCATGTCTCGCGCCCTCCCTCACCTGGGCGCCCGCATGCCCCGGCCCGCCCCGGCCCCTTGCTGCGCATGCGCCCCGCGTCCTTCCGGGGCTTTGGGCTGCGGGGAGCGTCAGGCCTGCGGCAGGAGGCTGGGAAGGGCGGCGCGCCCCCTGGCGGGCGCAGGGCGCGGCTCAGGCTTGTGCGGGGGCGGGGGGGGGGGGCTCCCGCCCGCGGCGCTTTCAGCAGCAGAGGAACGCAGCCCGCGCTGCCCGAGGTGTCGTTGTCGCGCGTCGGGAGGCTGAGGCGGGTGCCCTGCAGACCGGGCAGCACGTGGAGTAGACCCGAGTGGGGGTCCTGAGTCGGTCTGCTTCCAGAGGGGCGCTGCTGCCACGGGCAGGCCGGGCGCGTGCATGCACCTGGAGCACGCTTTTGCATAAGGAATCAACAACGTGTGTCGTGAATGCGCCATGAGGTGAGACTGCCCGCTCTGGGCACTGCACTGGATGCCCACGAAGGCACGGCGGGCCTGCGCCGGGTTCAGTAGCGATGGGTTTTGTATTCAGGCGATGCAGTGCCAGCCCGCCAGGCTCACGTGTTAAAAGTGTTAGGCACAAGGGCAAGGCCCCGTCCTCAGAGCTACGGCTCTGTCCGGCTACTCAAATAACCATCCCAAAAGCTTCTTCAGTGGTCAGAGATTTATTGTTTCAATTCTGTGCAGAGGAGGGAACTGTTAGCAACAGGGAGGAGGTTCAACGGGGCTGCTGCTTGTGTAACATAATTTATACCCTCTTACAAACATCCCTCCTTGTCTTCTTGCTCATTGGTTTGAGTCAAGTGAACGTACAGACCTGGTCATCTTATCCCACCTTTTACCACACCTTTCCATCCCATATTTCTAATACAATGTAACTTGAGGAGTCTATTTCAAAACACCTCATGTATAAAATTTCTATAACAACTACTGGTTTCTATAGCAAATCAAGTCTTCTGCTTTAATTTCTTATCTCCTTGAGGTGGGGCCCCGTTTCTTTCCAACTCCAAGGCCAGTGTCTGGCTGCTCTGAGTTTCGTTTCTCACGCTTCCCCTTTGTGTTAACCAGACTTTCAGTAAGATCAGTACCAGACTCCATCAGTTTAGATTTAGCTTCAAGATGGTTACAATGCTTGTAGCGTACTCCACCCTTTGTGCAGAAGCTAACTATGTGTGTATATATATGGCTTGAAAACACTGTGAAGACTATATATGTCAATACATATCAAAGGAAGGAGATCAAGTCCTTGTGCGGATGAAAAGAGAACACCAGATGATTTCAAACGGATCCTCGTGAATTCATATGATTTTTCCATTTTGGAATAGAAATAGAAATCACCATGAAACTGTAGAGCATGTCTTAGTCTACAGGCAGCACCAAAACAATCACGCATCCCACGCACCGTGGCAACACAGTGGCACAAAAACCTGTTTGGAAAACATGGATCCTCATGATTTTTGCACTAAGTCACCCTAAAATCACCACCACATCACAGCTCAAGCCCTTTGCCGCATGCATAAGACAAACCCGCATCCCACGCTTGGTGGCACCGCAGACACAGTGGCACAAAAACATGGTTAAAAAGGATCCTCCTGATTTCCTCACTTAATCACCCATAAATTACCACCAAATCCACCCAGCTCAAGCCCTTAGCTAGCCTACACAACTCAGAGAACCACAACAATCACTCATCCCACGCTCCGTGGCACTGCACTAGTGCAAAAACGAGCAAGATTCAGATGATTTCAAACAGAACCTCGTGAAATCATGTCTTAATCTACAGGTAGCACCAAAACAATCACGCATCCCACGCTCCATGGCACGGTAGTGGCCCAAAAACCTGTTTGAAAAACATGGATCCTCATGATCTGACTGGTTTCTTCACTTGGTCGCCCCAAAACCACAACCACATCACAGATGATTTTTCCAAACAGGTTTTTGTGCGTTGCCACGGAACGTGGGATGCGTGATTGTTTTGGTGCTGCCTGTAGACTAAGACATGCTCTACAGTTTCATGGTGATTTCATTTCATTCCAATGGAAAAATCATATGGATTCACAAGGATCCGTCTGGATCCGACTTTTACCTTATAAATCAAATAAATAGCTACCCCGCCTTTTCCTCCTTATCCCGCTATCAGCCTGTGAGCCATTTTCTTTTCTTTTTCTGCTGGTACCAAGAGGTAAGGATGGGAAATCTACCTCATGTAGGCTGGTGAAATTCTATCTTTTATGGAACTTGGAAAATCTGAATTCTCACCATACCTGAGGGGGAAAGAGCTTCTTTTATTAGGTTTCTGTACCCCACTGCAGGTGAAGTCAGGAGCAGGCCAGACTTGCAGTAGAGAGGGTGGTGACCCTCGCCCTTCTTTTGCAGTGTCCTTCCTTGAATCTTTCTCTTTGGCAAAGGCTGAATACAAAAACCTCTATCGCACGGAAGGTTCGAGACAAAGGTGGCAGAAAATATTTCCTCTTTCACGGAACGCTCATTTGGAGACTTGGAGGTAAGGAGGCCTTGGGGGAAGCAACTCTCTAGAAGGTAGCATTGCCAGACCCTCCCCTCCAAGCGCAGCCTTTTCTCTCAGGGAACCGATTCTCGGCAATCCTGGAGAGCAATTTGTAATTCTGGTGTAATCTCCCAGCCCCACCTGGAGGGTTGGCAGCCCTCATTTCGATTGGAGGAAAAGGCACTTTTTTTGGAGGGTTTGGGTGTCTCTGGCATTAGCATGTCGCTCTCCAGGTCCAGCCCCTCCAACCCCCATCGCCCCCCCAGACTCTCAACCCCCCCTCCAAATCTCCAGGTGTTTCTTAACTCCTGTAATGTGCGTAACCCTGTCATCCCTTCACACCCAACAGCCAGCCTACCTTTCTCTGCCCCACTTTGTTCCAACCCCCAACTGACTCTAGCCACTGGACACAGGGCCACTTGCCTAGTAGGGACTCCTCATGGAGTTGTGGGGAGGCACCTCCCCCTTTGCCTTCTGTTCACTAACCTACCTTTTATCTGCCCCCCCCCTTCATCTACAGGTGTTATTTATTTACTTGTTTTACACTTCACCTTTCGCCACAGTGAGGAACAAAGCAGTTTCCAGTACCCTGTGAAGGCATCAAGCTAGAGCTGAAAGTGTGTGACTAGTCCATAATCAACCCGTTAAGCACTCGTTTCATGTAGGAAGAGGAGTCAATAGATACTGTTTCAAAATAATCTGCCCAGAGTAATTGATTTGCATAGAATTGCCCTTTCACGACCCATCTCAATGTTGAGATGCCTGGAGGGAAGTAACTTGAACAGACTGAATGGCAATAATTTAAGCAGGCCCACATCGTCAGTATGGGAATAGATTGACTGGTCCATCAGGATGGCTTTGTTGCTTGGCTCTGTAGTAATGATACTATTTCCTTTTTTTCCAGTCCCATAACAGAGGGGGATAAAGCTGAACATCTCAGGGCCTGAAGTCTGCCCAAGAAGGTTTTGAAGGAGGTGGGCAAGGGATCGGCAGGCAAGGGACAGATGCTCCATTCTGACTTATATCAAAGAGGCGCTTGAAAACCATTCAGTCACTGAGAGTTCCGGCAAGAGAGATCTTTAATTATCTTCCCAGCCAAAGCATCTTTATGACCAAGAATAAACAGTGGAGAGAAAAAAGCAGAGAAGAATCGATTTGTTTCATTTACATTCTCTTTCTGCTCGTAATGTCGTTACTAAGAAGAACATACTGTCAATAAACTCATCCTGTGAAACAGCCACAGTGGACAAGAGAAACACAAAACCCATCGCTGGGTTTTTACCACTGGAGTATCTCTGAAGATAGACTTTAGACTTTTCAACTGTGGGGTTGTGGCTGTGTGGGTGGGGACCCAGGAGTAGTGGCACTGGAGTTCATGCCTGAACATTCCTTTTTCAAATAAAACCCTAGTTAAAAGAATCCCTGGGAAGAGGAGAAGGAGCTGCTTTACTTTATTAAGCCTAGCACTACAAGCTGGGAGGCCTGGTAACAAAAAAAAATGGGGCGGGCAGGAAATAAACAGAATTGAAAATCCCTCCTGGCTCCAACCCTAGATCTCCTACTTCTGGAGGTTACTAAGTAAGAGCTAAGTTGAAAGGTCAAATGATGGCATAAAGAGCATTCCCAGAGCTCTATAGAGGCGGATGGTCACTCTGCCTAATCTCCGAAGAGGAGAAGTTCTAACGTTCTGCCAACCACGCGAGGTGTGTGCCCAGAGATCCCCTGGGATTACCACTGATCTCCAGTCTATAAGTGAGAATTTCCACCCTGGAGGAGGAATTTCACCTGGAGGGGCAGAGAAGTATGGAGAGTAGACCCAGCCTATGGCATACCCTGTGGAAGCCCCTCCTCTTCGAAAACACTGCCCTCCCCAAACTGACTCCCCAGCCTCCAGGTGGGGCCTGCAGTTCTCTCAGAGTGGATCTCTAGACCACAGATATAAGTTTCTCTAGGGGAAGGGGCAGTTTTGCTGGGTGAAATCTAGGAGTCTCCAACCCCCACTATTACCCTCAGAAGGCAGTCTCCACTTTAGTTGTGGGGGGGGGGGGGGGGGAAATGTGCTGGAGAGAAGGAATTGGGGGGGGGGGGGTCACTGCCATCTATAACCTTTCTAACCATCTATAACCATCTATATACCAGGATAGTCCTGGGTGAAAACACTCAAATGACCAAGAAGCTATATCACTAAAATTGGTTTTATTGAAGAATAAAATAATAAAAACAAGAAGTGTATTTTTTTAACCAATGAGCACATGCTATACAAGATGGTACAATAGTTAGGCTAAGAGGAAAGGGAGGAGGTTGGGCAGGGTTTTCAGGGACCTGGCTCATAGTTGTCATGCCTTGAAGGAATGTATATCTTGGCCAGTGGTGGCGAACCTTTTCGAAAGACCAGAAAGTGCCCCAAGATTGCAACCCCAAACCCACTTATTTATGCCAGCACAGTGCGCCTTACACTCGCAATTTAACCTGAATACTGAGGTTTTCATCTTTAGAAAAAACGGTTGGCTCCGAGGCGTGCATTACTCAGAGGAGTAAAGCTTGGTGGTGAGTCGGTGGCTTTGCTTTGAAGCAACCAATGCAACTCTTCCAACAGGTGAATCCTCATGACCCACCTAGGATGGTTTACTCTAGAAACAAGCCCCATTGCCAGCAACCGAGCTTACTCCCAGGTAAAGGATCGTGCTTTAGTTCTTCACATGAAAATCAGTGGGATTTAACAGTGCTTAACAGGGTTACCTACAGTGTCTCCCCAAAACTAGGTCTTAGGTTTAATGCTAATAATTGAGCCCAGCGGCCCAGGCCAGCCCAGATGGGGGGGGGGACTCTGTTTGCCCGTGCCCACAGAGAGGGCTCTGAGTGCCACCTCTGGCCCCCGTGCCAATGGGTTCGCCACCACTGGTCTAGGCAAAGCCACCCTGCAGAGGACAATGA
Organism: Sphaerodactylus townsendi; assembly: GCF_021028975.2. Lineage (NCBI taxonomy): Eukaryota > Metazoa > Chordata > Lepidosauria > Squamata > Sphaerodactylidae > Sphaerodactylus > Sphaerodactylus townsendi. The sequence continues at coordinate 1,833,623 of NC_059440.1, read as the reverse complement.
CCCGTGTTTCTAGGAGCAAAGGGGCAAGTGGGGGTGCATGTGGAGAAGATACCCACATACCATAAATGGGCAAAGGACCAATAGTCGAGGCAGCATCAGATAAGCCGGCAGGAAAGTCAGAGACACATAATTGATTGATCGACTACAAAGGAGTGGAAGCTTCATGCATCAGGACCTAAGAGAGCGCCTGGCCTATTCCCTTGAATACTGATTGGCTGGGGTAAAAATCTGCAGAGCCAATCAGATCTCCGGTGTTCAGTCAGAAGCCTTGCTGGACAAAAGTCCCACCTGGCCCTGCCTACTTTCTATGTAAATTGATGGGTATCAGAAAAGGCCCCAAGTTGGGCTCTAAACAACCCACCACAACTGTGGGGATAGCCACACCCCTCTGCACCTGACAGCTAAGGGTTGAAAACACCCTGCTGGTTTCCAAAAATAAATTAAACACTACTACTTTTTACTAACTGGCAAATAGTGCAAAATATCAGGCATACACAATAATTGAACATATACAGGAAAAAAAATATGTATTAAGCCAACTGTGTTTCAAAGAAAATACACACTACTAGGCAATAACACCTCTGAATTAGTTGTTATTTTGCCCAGGATTTATCAAGCCTATTCCTGTAAATAATAAATACAAATAAAAAAAAAACAGGTGTGCATAGATTTATCAGTCTGATGCTCTCAAACAACTACAATTCATAGTTACTTTTCCTGGGGTTTAAGTCAATCTATTCAAAACCCTAGGACCACAACTTATTTGTGCTGTCTTCCCTAAACCTTATGGCCTAGGTTTACTTCTCTTTCACAACAGGCAATGCTTTATACAGGCTGCTGCAGCCCATCTAAGAGTTCTCTCAGAAAGAGTTAATTTTTGTGACCCAAATATGGGGACCCGTTTTAAAGTTGCTGGAAATTGCTTTTTAATCCTAGCTTTCCAGGATTGGCTCTGGCGCCATCTGCCACTCGCCAAGGGGTGCTTCGCCCCAGTTGCTGGCCTTCTCTCATCAGAAGGGCTTTAACTTTTTGTGAAATGTAACATTCTTCAGGACCATCACACAATAATAAGCAAGGAAATCAAAGGGAAATTAGTTTGTGGTTTTGTATGTTGTAAACAATTTGGGAAGGTCAGAATTCCAAACACCAAAGGACAAATAGATTTGTGATTTTCTGCTATTTTTTCTTCTCAAAATATCTACAGGTTATCTGAGCCTTGCCATTTTCCTCTGTCCTGGTTTCTCCTGAGTTTTTAGCAGCCTGAGCTACGGAAACCATAAGGTTTTGTGAGAAGACATTTTTAATCTATTAATCTATTAAAATACTTGGCCTTTTTCCTGGGCTCAAGGCATCTTTGCTACTTCCATGCCAAGACAAAATATTCCTCTGCTAAACACAAAGTGCAACATAAGCAGCTGATGCATGTGTAGTGCCCTGGTGCCAAGGCTGACCACATGCCCTGCCATATCACCACACTGGCCACACCTCCCATTATGATGCCACTTTGGATTTAATTTGATAGCTGCTATTTGGGGAGCAAGACTGGGCCCACTCACAGCAGGGATCTCAAACAGAGATCAAAATGACTTTCCAAATCAAAATTAAAATCAAGGGGCCATGTTAGGTTCCAACCCTAAGAACACATTTCCCTGGGATAAGCCCAGGAGGTGGGATCCAGCTCCAAGCTTCCCTCTACAGGTTCCCGAGAGTAAGGTTACTAATTATTTGTGTGTGCCGAGAGGGGTGACCCTAATTGGTGATTTTGCCACGTGATTTTTGCCTTAGTTACGCCCCTCCTAGAGGCGGTGTGAAAAGGAACTGCACCTGGGGAATAGCAAGGCGTGCCCTGCGTTCCTTTGCCACAACCCCCGCCCCAGGAATGCCCGCCCAGAGATGCCAGGTCCACGCCCCCCGTCTTGCCCCCCCCGCCAGTTCCCCATTGGAATTACACCACTGTTTGAACTCCCACCACCATGGGAACCTGTTACTAAAAATTTTGCGATCCCACCACTGGATGAAGCCCCTTTGAACAACTTGAGGCTTACTTCTGCACAGGTAGACCTGCTTTGGCTTGCTTCCCCACAGCCCCTAATATTTCCCCTTCTCTCTGCTCATTCTTGTGTTGCAAAGTCAGATGGGTGCAACCAGATGGAGACCGCACTTCTAAGCAGAAATCAAGCCCACAGTTAATTCTTGGGAATGAAAAATTCCCTGCTCTTATGTCTCCCTGTGAGGTCATCACGGGGGGGGTCCCCCCATTCACTTGGGCCCCACATAGCGGGTTCAGTTGAGCCTTGAGTCAGTGGAAGAGGGACACCTTGACCTCATCCTTTGGAGTGCTACCAGGTGCAAACCTGTGCAGAGTAGATTTCGAAGTGGGTTTAGACTGAAGTAACTCTACATAGGATTGCCACATTGTACATTGGCCTATGAGCCAACGGGCCCCGTCCTGACCTTTTCACAGCCCTGCAGGCTCAGCCGACAGAGCAGCTCACAAGTTTTCTGCAGGCTTTGCTCCGGCCTCCTCCACAGCAATCTTCCTCACAGGCACTTTTCACTTCCAGTGGAGAGAAGCAATACGAAAGCAAGGGGAACCAGTTCCTTTCTACTCGACAAAGTCCAAAGCGCGCTTTTATTCGCTGTCATTTAAAAATCACAAAAAACCAACCATCTTTCAACAGTTCCAAAACGATTCCAAGCGATAAGGATTGGTTTCAGTCTACTGACCAAGAATCAAAGGCTACGTGCTGACTGGAGTGAATCACCTTTCGCCAAAGAAAACAAAGGCACTTTACCTCCCTTGCTTACTTTCCCCACTGCAAGAAGCTTTTATCTTTGTCTCCTTCCTTAAACAGCACCAGCTGTGTTCACTCTGAGGAGATGGTAATTTCTATCTTCCTACAGGCAGCATTCCTAATGTGGTAAAAGTAAACCGTTTTGCTGTAAGATGCAACCCTTACATTACACATACATGAACTTTTGTTGTGGATCTACAAGGCAGTAGAAAGTTTTCTGGTACACCCCAATTATTCCCATGTACCAATGCCTGCTTTTAATGTTTTGCACATTTGAGACTTGACTTCCATAGGCCCCGTGCAAAAAAGACTGCCATTTGTCCACCTGCAGTGGGTAAAACTTCCACCCTCAACCCCAATCCTTCTCACCCATGAGAAACAAGGAGTCGTGGGGAAAAAAATAGCTTGAAAATAATAGCCTCCAGAGAGTGGCGGCTTTCAGAATTTCCCCCTAATCTCTATGGCAAAGAGATCAGGAGATTCCTACAAGTATCACTCATATGTGTGATGCCCTATGACAAAATCCTAAAACTTACCAAAGGCTCAAGTGAAACAGCACTGATGACCTTTGGTTTATATTACAATAAAAGGAATTATTCGGGTATATCCCACTTGGACCATCCCTGGAAGACTAAATTGCTTTTGGGAAAAGGACATGTTGGATTTGAAGACAGCTGGCCAGGTATTTGTCATGGAGAGTTCAGAGCCAATGCTTGAAGGTTAGCTTGGGTGGAGATGAGAGGCTAGATGGGATGATGTACTACGATTGGTAAAAGTAATCACTGACATCAGAGATGAGTATTGGGGAGGGTGAATAAATCACATGTTAGTCTTAGAGAAGGAGGCTGGTTTAGGTCCAATTCAATTTAGCATAAATATTTGGACATTTGGAATATTTCCTTCAGTATCTTCAGTATCTGTCTTCAAGTATCTACTGATGTTGCAACAATTACCACCAAGACAATTGGGAGGACTTGATGATTTCCCCCTTTCAATCGAAGGTTTGCACACAACTGTACGCAGTGCATATAGTAGCACGGGGAAGAAACCCTTCGAGAGCCATTTCGGGCCAGTCGGCTGAAGCCCTTTTTTCGTTCCTGGGGAGGTGCAACAGGGGCCAGTGGAGCTCCAGGAATGGGTGGCAGTCTATCCGGCATTAGTGCTGGGGTCCCATGTAAAGAGGCGCTGGAGAAGGCTAAATCAGGCACAGAGTGGCAAAGCCAATAAGAAACGGCGCCCCATTACTCTCATGGTGGGGGATTGGATGTATTTGTCTACCAGGAACTTGAGGGGGTTTCAGGGGTGTAGGAAGCTGGGGCAGAAATATATTGGACCTTTTCCTGTGCTTAGGGTGATTAACCATGTGACTGCCGAGCTACAGTTGCCTAAGAATCTGAGATCCAGACATCCTGTTTTACATTGCGGCCTCCTCAACAACCCCCCCCCCGATGACTGGCATCCCTGGGTGGCGGCACCCACTCTGGTTCACGTGCAGGGGGGGGGATCTTACCACAAAGTGGAAGCGATCCTGGACTCTAGAATGCATCACAACTGCCTGCAGTAACTGATTGCCTGGACCTATTTCCCAGCTGGGCACAACTGTAGTGGGTTGGCTCAGGACATGTACAGAGCCCCCGTTTAGTGAAAAGCTTTCCACCGGAGGAAACTTACCTTGACTGTCCGGGGGGAGTCTTGGGGCATGGAATGTCAGGAGATGAAGCCTGTCAGTGCCAAATGGTCTCTCAACGCTCAAGCCCCAGGGTATCCCAGAATAATGTACAGTTCTTGTCAAAGGAAGGTGTGAACTGTTCCCCAGACTCACAGTGCTTTTGTAGTGAATTGCCTTTGTAGTTTGTAGCAGGAGAGTGGGAGCTGCTTTTGGCTCGGGTGGGAGAGGGGCAGCGGGATATAGGTAAGGGGTTTGCGCAGGAATCACCAGAATTCCTCTTTCTACGATGCTACCTTACAGCTCTGGAATTAAAGGCTTTAGAACAAATTCACGCTTTCCGCGATTTCCAGATCTAGAGGTCTGGACAAAATACTCTCCAAATATATTAGGAAAGATCACTTCAAACTGTATATTGCCTTTCTCGACCACAGAAGGGGGAATTTAACTTGGTGGACCCCAGGAGATACATTTCTGTGGCTGAAACCTTGAAAGAAGTTGGGTATAGTGAAAAAGAGCTACTTACACTTGGATAAGACTACTAAATCAGGATGGATGACCTGCTCTTTCTCATGGTAAATACAAGGGGCTGACATGGGGGGTTGCACTTTACAGTGGCAACTTGCAGATGCTCCAAGCGCCCTCCCTTCTTCCTCTCTTCAATGGGTTCCCCGGACACAAGATCTTTATCGCCAGGGAAGTAAAGCTTGACCTGTTCCCAGGACTGGTTTTCTCTTTCATGAAGTATAAAATAGAGGGGAGGAGCTAAATCCTGGCTGAGGGGGGTAGAATGGGGACCAAGAGATATAGAACAGAATCCTTAAGCTGAGGCTCCTTAGGATCTCTCTTTTCTTATGGTACCTTATGCATTACGGGAATAAAACAACTGGAACAATCCAATGAAGTCTTTGTTATTTCCAGACTTCCGAGAGGTCCTGTGACATTAAGCGGAGATCTCCTTAACTCGCGACTTCCGGTTCCATGTCTGATTAATGCATTATGGGAGCCTCTGCAGGCGAAGTCCCCCGCAGGGGAGCCTGATTTTCGGGAATACTGGAACTCACATGCTTTCGGGAGATGAAGATGCGGTGTAATGAGGCTTTAGGGAGCTAGAGGGGATGGATTCTATTGTTCCCTCGAGCCGGCTGCCGTCTTGCACCGGAGTGGTTGGCACCTTTGCTGGCAGTCGGATGTAAGTGGCATGGACCTCACCATACTATTCGGCCCCCTCTACGAGGAAGGTGTGCTTGGTAGTCAAACCAAAAGGTCAGAGGGAGTCCATACCGCTCACGCCAACCCATGGACCATCGGTATTATCTACTCAGACTGGGATTCTTGGTGGCGCAGCCGTACCGGTGGTCGAAAGCCAAAACCGTAGATAGGGCAGTGGGCTCCCGAGTGAAGAGTGGAGTGCCACCCTAGCAGCGTCAGCGCTGGATGACAAGAGTGCTGGCGGTAGAGCAGATACTTCCTGGGGGGGTGAACGATGCGGCGCTCCCTCTTGGCTCAGAGGCTGAAGCAGCAGAGAAGGCGACAAATAGCCGAGACCCGCTGCCGCGGCCGCCGGAGTGGGCGTGCCTCACAGCCTCTGCACCCCCGGACGATGGTGGAGATTCTGATGTTGAACAGCGGATCAGACCCTCCTCTCCTAGACCGCGCCGCTTGTCACTTGAGCTCCACAAGCGCCGCCGCCGCTTGAAAGTCCAGTTCAGTGGGGTGATGGAGATATTGCCCTACTTGCTTGTTGCACGGTGGGAGGCGCTGTATGGAGAAGTACGGGGGCGACTCACCCGAGGATCTTGAGGTCAAGCAAGTGCAGAAGGTAGGATCCCTCCTAGGGGCGGCGCCAGCCAGCTGGATTCCCACGAACAGCTTTTAAAATTATCCGCTTCGGCCGGTATCCTCCGCGGAATACGCCCACTCCCCTCTCAAAGCCTTCCCAGTGGTTAGCAACTTGGTCCGCCGATCCCCGAGTGGTGGTTCCACGAATGGCCTATGTGCTCTGTTAAAAAAAACACGATCCTTTGCTCATTAACCCTCCCAACCTCTCCAGTTCCAGCAGATGATCCTGAATTCTACAATGAGCAAGAGAGTGGATCGCATAATCTGGTAAACCTCTATCATGTCGCCCCTTTCGGACCTGCCTGCTTTCTAAGCTAAACGTCCCTTCATGAGGGCAGTCGCTCTAGCCTGGCGAACATTTTGTCTGCCCGAGTCTGCACGTTCCTTGACATATTTTATTGACGCATTCACAGCTACCCTAAGATCCTTTCTTGGTCTGAAAGTTACTGCCCGCATGGAACCATCGCGTGAAGTTGGTAGCTGTTGCCTTCATGGCACCACATTACATTGAATCTTGGCTGAACAGGTTTCGCCATCTCTCACTTTAAATCCCTAATCCACGGAAGTTTCAAGTTTCCTCAGTCCTCTGGTTCTATTCCCACCACTGGGTTCATCCGCCCCATCCTATCTAGAGATATGTCGGGATCGTCAAAGATCCCTCAGTGTCCCGTTAACCCCGGTAGGGCAACACTTATCAATAAAGGCCTGCTCTTTGCCGGTGCCGACTTCGGTGCCCGGAGCGTGTCCAGCCTCACACGCGCTGGCCATTTGGCCGCCCGTCCTTCGCTCTCGAGAGCTTCTTTAGGAGCTTTTCAAAATCAAGCGAGCCAATCACCCGCCACTAAATGGAATTACCAATTGGTCACTGCGCTTTCTTGGCGTAACTCCCAAAAGTCCGGATCGGATCTGGCAACAAACATGGTATCTCCGGAAGCGGAGATTCCAGCGGTGCTGCTGCTCGGATAGTCATTGCCATGGCTGCGTCCTCATGCGCTTTATGCAAGACACAGTCTGCTTCTTCAACAGTGTCTAGAGCAGTGGTGGCGTAACTTATGGGCACAGGGTGGTGGCTAACCTGCTGGCCCCTCACATGATTCAGGCCGGCCTCAAAGGCCACTGTCCATGATTGATAGGTTATTGAAACTAGGCTTGGGGAAGCAGTGTAGGTAACCCTCTCAAACGCCAGCAAACCACACGGATTTTCGCCGTGTCCAGTTACTAAAGCACGATCCGCCCCAGGTGTAAGCTCAATTGCTGGGCAATGGGGTTTGCTTCTGAGCAGTGCACCCTGGAAGTCGTGATCCCCACCATTGGAAGAGGTTGCAATGCTGCCGTGCCGCAAAGCCACCGACGTCCACCAAGCTGCACTCCCGAATAATGTGCACCTCAGTCATCCTTTTTTCTAAACCGGCAGGATTGTGTTTAGCCTGCCACAAAGCCGGTACTTGGCGGATAAATAAGTGGGTTTTGCCGGTAAGCCTGGGCACTTCAGTCTCGAAGTAAGGTTCTGCCATCACTTGATGCGTCCTAATGGCTGTGACATAGAGTGTTCACCAGGGGTTCTAGTGGCATCTCCATGCCGAGGAATTGGAGAATGAAGCTTTTGTAGCCACTCTTGGAAATGTTCGGCTTATAGGCCTGCATCATTCCTCCTTCATTAATCTGGTCTGGAATATTCTAGGAAACCAACTGTTCTGAACAGGGCAAGAGAAGAGATCGTCCTCCCATCAAGTCCTGAGGTTCTTCTAACAGGTTTGGTAATAGCTTTAGCTTAGTAATACCTGGTGATGATCCTCTGCCCAAATAGATGGAGGAGGAGGTTTCATCTGTTTTGAAGGAAATGATCCTCTATGGGAAACTGTTCTTCTTCTCTTTCACTTTGTAAGCAAACAGGAGGGGCTTCCCACTTAGGCAGTAGACTCCTGTGTTCTTGATATAGAGCTCAGCACAGCGGGTGGCTCTAGTGCTTTTGTGTGCCATTGTTTGGATGAGGGTGGTCAGGCGCCCTTGTGCCCCTAACTTAGGGGTCTTCTGTGCCAGTGAAGAGGGAACTCTCGGGAGCAGTAGATGGGATCCTTGAGGTAGGGTGGAGGGGATGGTCGTGGCTCTGAGAGTCCTGCAGTTCCTCCTGTAGGGATCTCTGGCAAGAAGGGTCTCTCTTTAACTCAGTATGGAGGAGGGTTGCTTCAGGGCTTGAGCACCACTTGGCCACCTGAAGGTTCTAGTGGGGATTCCTGTCAGAGTTGGGCATGCCATCATTTGTCCTCAGGTGGTTTCTAATCACAAAAGAGTTTACTTCAGCATTATGCTCTTTCGGCACTTTTTTAAACGGTGCACCTTCCCACGCTTTTGTTTTGGCTTGGGAAAGTTTGCTCCATTGGTCTCCTCCCTCCTTCCCAGCAATATTCTTTGTTGAATGATGCAGAAAGTTTCTCCTCAGTAGCTGAGACTATCAGCCATGTCCTCTGGGGAAATATGGAATGGCACAAAGAAGCTCAAGGGGAGAGGGAGGGAGTGAGTTCCCTTCACATTTTGCCTGCAAAGTACTGCAGCAATTTGGAGAATTTTAATTTTTTTCTACTTTATTTTGTGCCATTTGAGGTTCATGTTGCTAGGAATGCCTTGATTCTCCTGGGAGGGCGGTCTATAAACCCAATAAACAAACAAACATGAACAAAAGTAAAAGAACAAAACTGATGCCACAGAAAGAGCAATGCAGTAAAAAAGCTAGAACTAAATGTCAAGTCTCCACTTGACTTCTGGAAACCCCGTAGAGGTTTTCAAAGGCAAGAGATGTTTGGAGTGATGATTTGCCACAGTTGCTTGTTCTTGTTGTTTGAGAAAAGTCCTGTGAGAATCGTGATTCTGGCCAAAGGTTCTCCCAGCAGGCTGCATGCGGAGGAGTGGGGAATTCCAAAACCCAGGTTCTTCAGAATGATTCTGTTGTGTTGAACCACCACAAATGCTGGAGTTGGTCAAAGCTGCTAGAAACAGTCATGAATGTCCAGAATTGTGCCTGTTCACTATGTACCCTCCTGTCCCTAAAGGACTTCTTAACACAAAACAGGAGTCTTTTCTTAGCAGCCAGAGGTTTGGGAGCAACCAAGTTCCTGTGTGGGACAACCCCTGGTTCCTGCTCCTGTTTAGAGGCAGAGTTATGTTTCCTGGAACTGTGGAGGAATCTTTCTGCCTGCATGGGAAATCTGGTACCATTTGACAAGGAAGTTTCTCAATTGAAATCGGTTCTCTGTGTTCGTGTCCTGTGGTCCCCGGAAAAAAACCAAGAGGGAGCTTTCAGTTTCTCACACAGAAACGCCTTCACTTAATGGGGAATTCTTTTCAGGACGAAGATATGCAAGGTGAGGGAACGAAATAAGGAGTGCTTAAATCGCTTCCTGTTTCATTTCTTCGAAATGGCTTCCTTACATAGTCCCACCAATGGATCCTGTTCTGCATGCTTTCATTAGTTTTAGTACAAGTCTGTTGGTATCACCTGTATTTCAACAATGTTGTGTGGTTTAAATGTGTGATACCCCTCTCTTATTTCTTTGTAAATTAATATAATAGATGCAAAATGAATGTTTATTTATTCCCTTCTTTCCTCTAGTCTATATCTGTTGCTGTCACCAGGAAATTTAATTCCAAGCCCCTACTCCTGAAGTTGTGTGTCCAAGCTTTAAAGTGGTTTCGAAGGTGGTTACTGGGTGATCCTGAAGAAGAAATTACCAGTGTGGGATTCCAGATTATGTTCATAACAAAAATAAAATTTTAGTTTATGGCAAAGAGTTATTTGGCTTCTCAGCATTTCCAAGAACTCTAAGTTCCTTTACATCTCTCCTGTTCCCAGCCTCTTCCTACTTCTTTGGCAATTTCTGCACTTCATATCACACTTCTATAAGTGCAGCACGGACAACCTCTCTGTCTCAGTCTCAGAAGCTGTGTCGTCCTCTCCCAAGCTTTGCACACTCTGATTTGCTCTCAGTTCAGTTAACAGACTTCCTGCGCAGTCACTCTCCAGTGTCAACCAATCACCTCACTCTTTCACACCCCTTCTTTTTTACAACTCACCACTCATTTTAAAGAAACACACAAAACATTCTACTAGAATTGTTACAGTATGTTTTTTCTACAACTTTAGATGTCTAATGCTGATCTTCTGATGCCATGGTGTTACAAAAATGGAGTATTTATCGTTCATGTAAAAAATTTAATGTGAGGATCATGCCTACCATCTAGGAGCCCCAGGTTCCAATCCCTCGGGCCATGATCTGGCTGACCTTGGAGGCTGGTCACTTTCTCTCAACCTAACCCACTTCTTACAGGATTGTTGTGAGGAGATAAAATGGAGGAAGGAGGAGAATGATGTCATCTGCTTTGGGTCACCATTGCAAAAAAAAAAAAGGCAGTAAGTAAGAAAGTAAAACCTATAGGTTTTATTAAAGCAAAGGAGAAAACAAAAACTGGATTTTTTGGTTGAAGAGCAGAAATGAGAAATGCCAGCTTGGAAGGGGAAGAATGTTCCACTAAGGAAATTTTTGCACTCAGTGGCCCTTAAGCGACAGGGGTTTATCTGCCATGGGGACATAGGGGAGTCAAATGTCCCCGGTAGCCTCTCTATTTGGTCGCAACGTGAAGGGGTGCGTGCAAAAATTCATGTTCATTTGTGGGGGTTTTTTTGTATTTTTTTCAGTTTTTTTTGGCTAGCTGCGTAACAATTGCAACTCCTGATAGCAGGCACCCCCCAAATTTCCCTCAGATTCTCCTTCTAAATCCACCCCCTTAGAGCATGGATTTAAAGGGAGAATCTGAGGTCCCCAGTTTAAACATGGTGAAAGTGATGCTGTTTCAGGGTGTGGGAGATCCCACCCCAAAACAGCAAGACACTTTCAATGTTGTTTTAACTGAGACCCCAGATTCTCCCTTTAAGGTGGATATAAAAAGGAAGAATCTGGGCTCCCTAGCTTTAAACACAATTGAAAGTGATGCTGTTTGGGGGTGGATTCAAAAAATGGGAGGTGTTTTGTGAGAGATGATGCTGACATTTTGTTTGGTAAATGTTTTTTGTTGGGGGTGATTTGTGAGATATTTACATGCTTAATTCACCCACTTGCCACTGGCTGGGAGCCGTTTCTCCAGGCTAACAACCTCCAGACCACAGAGATCCATTCCCTTGGAGAACATGTAGCAATGCTTTGGAGGGCTGGACCCTAAGTTATGACAGCTCTCTGAAGTCCTAAACCCTGCTGCCTGCCTCGGAGGCCTCACCCCTGTCTTTCCAGGCATTTTTCCAACCTGGAGCTGGCAACCCAGTGAGGTGTGGTAGCTAAAAAAGCAGTGTGCCCTGGGATTCCCATGCCTCCTCCAAATGCAGCCTACTTGGTGACCTTGGGCCAGTCCCAGGTCTCTCAGCCCCACCACCTGCCTCTACAAGGTGCCGGGTTGTGGTGAGGGAAGGAAGAGGAGTCTCCTTAAAGCCAGATAAAAGTGGGGTATAAGTTCAAACTCTTCTTGGTTGGGCCCAGTCCAGGCAGCCCAGACACAACTCCAGGTTTTGCCAGGGAAGCTCTTGGCGGACCAGGGTGGGGGGGTTGGACGGGGACTCCGTTAGGTCTTGGAACCTTAAGCCAATAAACAGACTCTGAAGAGTATTATTGGATCAGCATGGCGTTTATTGATGAAGTATCCCGAAGCACCATACTCTTGGCAAAGGCAGTTCTGATGACACTGGCATTCACAGTCCCCTTTATTCCCTGAGGAAAGCCCCCCTTTTGGTTTCCCAAGAATTCATGAAAAACAGTCTTTGGAGCCAAGGCCTAAGGTTGGCTGACGAACAGTGAGAGAAAGCCACCTGGCTTCCCACCCCACGAGATGGCGGGTGTAACACCAGTGTCTCCACGGGACAGGAGTACCGAACCAGGGAAGCCCTGGTTGCCAACACAGCATGTGAGGCCATAAAGATCAAGGAGAAAGACTGCGCAGATGGCAGTGGTCACGTGACATCTCAAAGGGGACTGCCCTGTTATTTTTTTAGGCAGTACACGGAGTCAGGAACGCACCTCAGCTCCCCAGGTGACAGCATCCCCTGGCCCGGGCGGTGACTCTCAAGCCTGCCCAGGTCTCTCGGGGGGCGGGGAAAACTCGGGGCCTCCCGGGCAGAAAAGGGCTAAAGGAGAGCCCCCGCCCCCCCCCCCCGCTAGGCAACCGGCAGGCCTGGCGATGCAGCGCGCAGCGGACTGTGGCCGAAGCCACCCGGCACCTCAAGCTCCCCTCCCCGCTCCTTCTCGGCCCCCCGTCTTCGCTTTACGCCCCAGACCGCCGCGGACACAGGAAGTGGGACCCGCGTCCAGCTCGCAAACTGGGCCCCCGGATGTGACGCGCCCCCTCGTCGTGACGGCAGATTGGCTCCATTCTGTGCCCATCAGGAGCGGGGTCCCAGGCGCCCGCCTTTCGGGGGGAAGACTTCGGTTGCTCAGGAATGGAACCGCCCCGCCTTGGAGAGTCCCCGTTTCCATTCGACAGCCAGGCCGTCTGTCCAACTCCAGCGACCTAACTAGTTGCTCGTTTGTGGGAAAACGGAGCCGCCATCTCTTTTGGTAGCCCTCCGTCATTGGGTACCCTCGGTTTTGGGAACTGAGACATTGATTGGTCCCAAAATGAACCTGACTTTTTGTGTGCAGCTGAAAGTTTTAAGAAAGATCCGCCTTATTGGACGCCTCACCAGATCTGGGCGCCAAGCGATTGGCTATGAGAAGGCGAAAAGCTTGAGGCGGTTCCAATCAATCCCTCGGAACGTGACAGACCTCCTTCTCGCGAAGTGAAATAGTAGGTGAAGGTTGCGTGAGGTGAGAGAAGTCTCGCCCGGGGTCTCATTGGCAAAAAAAGGAACACGGGGGGGGGGCGGGGGGGCGGGGGGGGCGAAACGCAAGGGGGGCATCCTGATTGGCTAGAGATCAGTGCTTTGATCCCGCAGAATCAAAAGGGGCGGGCGGTGCTGTTCTTTTACGATAGGAGAGGGGGAAGGCGGAGCTTTCGTCCGCGGAAGGTCTCGATGTCCCCATTGGCTGCGGGAAGGCGAGAGAAGGGGGGCGGAGCTACTGACGGGAGGGGAGTGGAGAGTGCGCGCGCGCGGTCGCTTACGCGCGCCGCCTTGATCTGGCTTGAGGCGGGGGCAAAAAAGGGGAGAAAGGCACTCCAGCGGGCCTAGGCGAGGGGCGCGCGCATGCGTGCTGCCCGCCGCCGCCGCCGCCTGCTCTCGGGCACTGCGCCGCGCTCCGCTCTGGGGCTCCCCGTGAGGAGGAGGAGGAGGAGGAGGTGGCGGCGGTGAGTGGCGGGCTGCAGCCCGGCAGGCCTCAGGCGGCGCACGGAGGAAGGCGAGGAGGCGGCTACGGCTGCCGGCGGCCGAGGAGGAGGAGGAGGAGGGACGGCAGAGGAGGAGGACGGCGGCGGTGACGACGCCGCTGACGGAGAGGCGGAGGCGGCGGCGGGGCTGCCGGGGACGACGTGGAGGCGCGCTGCCCGAGGGGGCCGCCTGACCCCCCCACCACCACCGCCCAGCCCCCACCACCACCACCGCGACTCCGGAAGGCGACTCCGAAGGATCCCCGCCCGGCTTCACCTCCCCCCCCCCCCGTCCCTGTCAGGCTGTCAGGCGCCCCCCTCACGCCCACCCGCGCCTGCCGGACGGCAGCCAGGAAGCAGCAGGCGGGCAGGGCAGGGCAGGGCAGGCCGGGGGGCGTGCGGGGGTCTCTTCGGCGGCGGCGCCCTCCTCCTCCTCCTCCCTCGCCCGGCCTCTTCGGGGCCCCCCGCCCCCCCGCCCGGCGGGCTTTTGGCGTTTTTGAATCCTGGGCGCTTTTCTCCCCCGGCCCCCGCCGCGGTGTTTCCGCTCCGGGCTCAGTTCATTCTGCCGCGCAGCCTCCTTGGCCACCCGTCTGCTCACTCGGGGCTGCTGCATCTCGCTGTCCTTTAAAAAAGACACACACACCCCCCCCCCCCGCCGCCGGTGCGCCCCGTTCCTTTTAGTCCCCCCCCCCCCTTCTTATTCTGCGTCTCGCAGTTCATTCCCTTCACGTTTCTGTTCTGTCCCCTTTAAGACTTCGCTTCTGGCTGTGTTGCTCCCTTCACAGTTGATGCATCTCTCGTTCACTTTCTTGTTGTCTCCTAGCTTTTAACTCCCTGATTCCCCACTTGTTCGTCTCCTTATTCTTCTGCCTGCCCTTGTATTTATTTCTGAATGTTGTTTAATAAGTGAGGGGAAACACCTTCAGTTTTCTTCCAGTCTCTTTTTAGAATACTTTTAACCAACTATACACTGGTTCTCTTTTTGTCCCTGTTTCTGTGCTCTCCTTTACCTCTTCTTACTCCTGTCAAATAACTATTAAAAATTTAGATTCTTGGTTTTATTTTCTCATCTATTCTTATGCACACACAGCTATACCTGCCTTTAGTTCTTTTTTTAGAAAAACCTCTTGCATCCAGAAGCACTCAATCTAATTTCAGTAGTTTTAAAACTTGTCGTGCTTTTCATAGTCTAATTAGATTGTATTTCTTTTTCTTTTATTTTTAATGTTTCCTCTTCCTTAAGTTTTCCTTTCTATTTTGTTTCCATATTCTTTGCATGCACTTTCTTGTTCATTTTTCTTCTCATTTCTTTGTTTCTCAGCTCTCCCTTAAACAGCAGAAAAGTCTTCCATCTTTCTCCTGTAGCTCTACCACTTTTATTCTTTCCCTGGATCTACAATTTCGTTTCTGTTTTCTTTCCCTGTCAAGTTTTTCTTTATTATATTCTTCTCTTATAACTTTTTGTAGTCTTTCTAACCCCTCCCATCTTAATAATCTATTCTTTTTTCATGTTTCCTAATTCTCTGGTTTCACTTGTTATCCTAAACTTTCAATTTTCCCCCATCTTAACATTCCCCAAACTTCCTTCATAACTGCTTTTGCCTTCCTTGTACGAGTTGTCAGCCTAGGTTACTCTTCCTTTCCTGTTCTCATTTTGGTTGCTGTTCATTCTTTCCCCGCACTGTCTTTTTCTTTGTCCTATTTGGTACTCATTTTCATTCCCCATTACTTCAGAACTTGATTTTATTTAGCCACTCTTCTGTTGGCTCTGTTGCAAATTACTAGCATCCATCCAAATTAAGGTGGATAGATGTCTGCACAGGGAAGACAGGAGCAGAGTTGTAGAAGCCCTTGAGGGATCTTCCTACATATTTGGAAGAGATAAATTAAAAGGATGTGGGAATGGAAGGGGTGGGCTTGTCAGCAATCCTAACACTTCCTAGGCGGGTGAATTCACACCTTTTTTTGGGGTGGAGGTGGATCGACAAACTTCAAGACTGGCACCGAAGAAGCAGAACAAGGATGGCGTTTTAATACCCACAACATTGGCCATCTTGGGGGGAAGGGGGTTATTGCATGCTCACGCACACGCACACAAAAGCCTCCCATTTTTCTTGACTTGATGAAGACATAAAGGCCTGCTGAGTGCCCATGTTTTTTGAAGGCGGGCAACTTGCTTGTGACAGTATAGCAGACTCCATTTTCTGTGGCCAAATGACAGGTTGACCCAGTTGTTACTCCAATCAGAGGGCATCATTTTGAAAGTCTCTTTGTAGTGCCACAGCCAACGTAAAAATGATGGCGGCTTACAATGGCGGTACATCTGCGGCAGCAGCAGGCCACCACCACCACCATCACCATCACCTTTCTCACCTGCCCCCTCCTCACCTCCATCACCACCACCACTCTCAGCACCACCTGCACCCAGGCTCTGTGGCTGCAGTGCATCCTGTGCAGCAACATGCTTCTTCGGCGGCGGCAGCAGCAGCAGCGGCGGCAGCTGCAGCAGCAATGTTAAACCCAGGGCAGCAGCAGCCATATTTTCCATCTCCGGCACCGGGTCAGGCCCCTGGACCAGCAGCAGCAGCAGCCCCAGCTCAGGTACAAGCTGCTGCAGCTGCAGCAGTAAAAGCTCACCATCATCAGCACTCGCATAATCCTCAGCAGCAACTGGATATTGAACCAGACAGGCCTATTGGATATGGTGCCTTTGGTGTTGTCTGGTGAGTATTGGGAGCACGCATCCTCTGAATCTCCGGTGGCTTTCCTTTCTTATTGTCATTTTGGTTGGCATTCTAGGAATCTGTTTTGCTGTTGTTCAGATGTAACAAGTCGGGGACTTGCAAGGTGTTCAATATGGAGGCCTGAGAATTGTGATCTGGAAGACTGCAGCTAGTATTTGTTTTTAATAGCACATAACTCCAGTTAATCAAAGTAGTTTTGGATTTGACCAGTGGCAGAATTGTTTGTGGGCTCATTGCACTTGACAGAATGTTTACTCCACAAGATACTATTCCTTATGCCGAGAAAAAGGTGGATCAGCCCCTGTAAAACTTTGTTTATGTGGCTGTAGACATTTTCAGCTGATGGTCATAATGAGAAAAAAGTTTTCTGCTTGATTTGTTTTTAATACTTGACTGTTGGAATGCCATCACATTTCCAAACCCGTTTTTCCAGTTGAGAGTCTTAGAACCTTATAAATGACAGCTGGTATTCTTTGGGTTCTTGTAGTGCCGTGGTGGCGAACCTTTGGCACTCCAGATGTTATGGACTACGATTCCCATCAGCCCCTGCCAGCATGGCCAATTGGCCATGTAGTTTTGGATTTGACCACTGGCAGAATTGTTCGTGGGCTCATTGCACTTGACAGAATGTTTAATCCACAAGATACTATTCCTTATGCCTAGAAAAAGTTAGATCAGCCACCTATGAACCTTATGAATGACAGCTTCTATTCTTTGGGTTCTTGTAAGCCGTGGTGGCGAACCTTTGGCACTCCAGATATTATGGACTACAATTCCCATCAGCCCCTGCCAGCACGGCCAATTTGCCATGCTGGCAGGGGCTGATGGGAATTGTAGTCCATAACATCTGGAGTACCAAAGTAGTCGTTGAGGCCCATGGCGCCCAACCCAGACCAGGAGGAAATTAGTTTTCCTTACTTTGACTTCCTCTGGAGCCACAGCCCTGTTACTGCGTAGAGATTGTGGCCTAATCTGGATTGGATTATGCCTGACATCACTACCTTGAGACAAATGTGACATATCTGCACTTTTCCAAACATTCCGCTGCTGCAGCTTCCATTGTGTTTTAGAGGTCAGCTGCTGGACTTTAAATCTGAAAGTAAATTTATTCATTAGAAGCTTTTGTCTGTGTATTTTTAGAAGGACACACTTAAAGCAGCATCTGTATCTAGTGGCCTTTTAGATCTTTTTTAATCTTTTGTCTTGGCAGGTAATGAGTCTGCATTTCTCCTTCTGCAGCACATAATGTGTTCCCTAAAGTTGTGACCTCAGTACTTTGTACCCTTCTCAAACAGATTTTTCATCTTGCTTCATTTTTGCTTCTTCCTTTCAGTTGCACTGACAGAGTCCCAGAAGGGTTGTGCGAGGAACCAATGAGTTAGCCATACCCACTAGGCACTATTCAGTGATGGCTGTGCACTGTGACAAAGTCAGCTGTCATACCACCCCTTCTGATTTTAAAACAGAACATTAACCAAATGCCATTGTAAACCCGTGAAATGTGTTTGCATTTTTCTTTTGTAATGTATGTATGTTTCACCTTGCTTTGTGCATTGTTCCATAAAGCCCATGTGTACATGAATGTGGCCCACTGAATGCAAGAGTTGCAAAGTGAATTTCCTGCTAGCTCAGGAAATTAATTCAGTAAAAAAAACCCTAGCCCTTGTGCGAATTGTATTGTACGGGTACCACCAGGATAACAGTAAACGATTCAGTAAAGCTCCCCTTTGTCATGTAAGGAACACTTTGCTTGCCTCCTTTCTCTTGTTGCAGTTTTTCACCATGCCGAATAAAAACTTATCTATTAGTGCCATGATTCACTGGATTAATATGTGCTATAAATTGAGCGCTTTAGGGCAGAGTGATTTTGACAACCGAGACACAGTCAGATTTAGTTGGGTAACTAGAATGCATTGTGCAGACGTATTGCTGAAACAGGTTTCAACATAAAAGCATTATTAAAGCAGGGCCCGGATAGATCCTGTGTCCTATAACTTGTGAAGGCTTCCGTGTCAAAGACAAGTAATCATCTTATTTAGTTCAGTTTCTGTGCTACTTGAGTTTATGATGTACCTCACCTTTGTCATCTTTCTAGACTATAATTCATTGCAATCTGGCGAATTGTGTTCATCTCTTTTAACTAATTTAATGTGTATGCTAGATATGTTGTAGCCTCTGCCGTGAATTAGAAAAAGAGCATTGTGCTGTTTCCAGAATATTTTGACAACATAGAAATGGAGGATAACTGGTGTAGAAGGTGGGCTGCATTCACTATGACAGCAGGAGGAATAAGATCTTTTATCAAAGACGGAAATTGGGTGGCTTTTATAATAAGGTTGACTGTCACTTTTTCACCTATCAGTTTCAGCGTGGAAATCTACCATAATGGGATGGGTTTTATAGCTGGTTGGTTGGTTTTAGGATGGTGGCTCTAATTGAACTTTCAGTCAGTGCTTTTTTGAATTCTGAGCTCTGCCTTCTGAGTTCTAGGTATTCAGTGGTACCCATTAGTGTTTTCTTAGGTTATAAATATATGTCTGACCCACTTCTGTTTGGTGGTGGGGCTCACTTGATAAAGTACCCTGGCAGAATAGCGGAAAAACTTCCTGGACCCAGAAAAGTAGTCTGTTGCGATCAACGCTGCCTGGGAATAGGAGGGTTCTTAGTTTGGAAGCTTTACTTGAATGGTTTTTTGGTCACTGTAGTGTCTCTACACCTGTATGGATACGGTACAGACGAGGCACAAGTTTAAGAGCACTGACTCAAACTGCACACTTTATTGCTTTTGTTATGTTTTCTTTTTCAAATACCACTGTTGTATTTTCAAGGGGGAGAATATCATGGAAGGACAGTGGCCTTTTAACCCTTTGCTCTCCTACCTTCCTCCTGCTGAAAAAAACATCACTAAGGTGTTTATGACCTACTGTGGAAAAAATACAGATATCCACTCACATTCTTTGGGGGGGGGGGGAGAGGAGAAGATTAAAGAAACCCTTCCCCCTCAAATACAGTCATGGTGGCTACATTTAGAACGTTTGAAATGATCATAGAAGGAAACGTAGTTTGTGGTTTAAACCTCAGTATTAAAAAACAAACAAAACCAAGCTTTGGTTTGGAGCAAGCTTTGTAGCTCTAATAAAGGTTTGTGATGCAGCTTTGAAGCATCCTGTAGTGTAGATAAAGAACTGAAAGCTAAGAAAATTGACCAAGTTGCTTTTAAAAATATTAAAATGAAGGGTAACTTCAGCAGTGAAATCGTTTTGATTTCCTTATTTGAAAAAGCTGTAAATGTTCCTTGTTACCTTGGAAGCTTAGATGCTGGCCAAATCAGAGAGGCTTTGGGGGTTTGCTAAGTAATGTGGAATTCTTGTTTGCCTTCAACTGACCTTTGAGTGCTCCTTGTAAACAGTGATTAGGGTAAACCTGGCTCTCACAGAGCATGCTGTTTTTGCAGTTTTTATGCAACAGTAGGCTTTTTAGTGTGGTTCAGCCACATGAAAATGAGTGTACCCTGTTACAAGGAGTACTATGCTCTTTATGGATGTTGCTTTTACCTGTTTATTTATTACATTACATCTTTTCTGCCAGAAAGTTGGCTCTCAGTGCAGCTGACGGGCATCACAATGCCATATAAGTTGCATTGAAAAGTGAATATTAAATATCCTTTCTTCAACTGCTCTGGGTGGTTTGGCTGAGTGTCTTCCTGCTTCCCCCAGTAGCTCCAGTGAGGAAAGCTTGAGCGAGAAGGGTTGATTCCTGCTTGCTTGTGGCTCACTTTCTCAAATGGTATCATTGCTCCTACTTGGAAACCAGAGGGGAGGGGTTCAGCAGTGGAATCTGGAACCAGGCATGCAAACCTCTAATTTCATCCTTGATTAAGAAAAGTTGGTGTGGGGTGCCACAGTTCAAGTAGCTGGTTCTCCTTGAGCACGCTTCATAAAATTATTATGCCGAATGCTTGACTCTCTGCTGAAAAAAACCCATAATCTCGGTTGCGAGTTCTTCGTTTCTTTTTGCTGCCTTCTGAAACATATTGGAGGAGTAAAGAAAGAATAAAACAGGATATGTGACGAAGCGTTCTCCCCAAGTTTTCTGAGGGGTGGGGAAAAACTTTTCTTCAGGTAAACATTGTAAAATGTTAGGAGAAATGATAAGTCCAGAATCAGCTCATGCTAAAGCCCGCTTTGTAGACCCACTTTGTGTCAGTGACTATTGGGGCTTCCATGAAGGCCTCTTTAGGTTGCAGTTCAAAGGGCACCTTCTGGTGTGGACTGGGGCCTTCCCCCTTCCCTTTCACTGTGATGAAATTCATCAGTTGTGAACGTTTCAAAGTACGGTTGCCTTAGTGGGCTTTCATGCAGTTTGCTGTTACTGATCAATTGTTAGTGTGCCACTGTGTTCTTTCCCACTTTTTCTGCTGTGGTTGGTAATAAATGTGGCCTACCTTTTGGATACAGGTGGATTCTGAGGCGGTGAGAAATTCCCAGTGGACTGAGGGCAATGTAAACCAGCCACTTTATTTTGTGTGGTTCAGGTTAAAGGAGTCCCTAGAACAGTGGTGGCGAACCTTTGGCGCTCCAGATGTTATGGATCTATTAATTTTATCAGTTTCCCTGCCAGCATGGCCAATTGGCCATGCTGGCAGGGGCTGATGGGAATTGTCGTCCATAACATCTGGAGCTCCAAAGGTTCACCACCACGGCCCTAGAAGCAGGTGCAGTGTTACTCACTGGTGCCTTTGGAAAGCGAAATTTTGGCTAAAAGTGGAGAGTTTCCTTATAAAAGAGCAAGGATTGAACAGAGCTGAATAGAAAGTCTTTTCCATTTAATTGGCTAGAAATCCTGCATCTGAGTCACTTACTTACATCAAAGGAGAGCACGGATGCTTGTATGTTTCAAGTGATCCGGACTGCTGCTTTCACTGGGTGCTGGGTTCCGATCTTTGCAATAGATGGTCTGGTTTGGATAACTCTTGAAAGGTTTTCAAAACATGTTCCTCCAAGTGCTTACTGTTTGAAGATTCATGGTGGGGAGTTTGGTAGGCCAGGCACTAAAAAAAGGATAGGTTTAAAACAGTGTTTCCCAAACTTTTCAACATCACGGTACCCTTGATCTCACTCTTCATATCTCACGGTACCCCCGCCATCCCCCCCACCTCCCGCCCAGTGCCCTGCTTGCTGCCCCCCCCTCCACTTTCCCCTTTCAGGGTGAAGGGAAGCACTGTGGGCGGGATGTGGCTGCTGACCTTGTGGCAGGCCCTTCCCCCTGGGCCAGCTCCATGTCCTTGCTGGTGCTGGCAGGAGACACCACAAAAGTGAGGGGGGCCGGTAGCATTGCCGCGGTACCCCTGGGATATGCTCACGGCACCCCAGGGTACTACGGAACTCTGGTTGGGAATCGCTGGTTTAAAAGAATAACTTCTGCAGCTTATAATGAGCAACTATCTATACAAGAGGTTGGTTAGCCCTCTAATTTACCAAGTTTCAATATAAATGTATAAACATTTGATTGTATGGCAAGAGTGTTCAATTAAGGAATGTTTCGAAATTCCCTAGATCTTGATGTATTTTTTTGCAAGAAACACAGTTCGGCAGTTAACAAGACTCACAGGAATCCCATTTCTCCTCACCCCATCGTGGCTCCAGGCATGAGCAGCAGCAGCCACCCTGCCTGGAAGTTGCTGGGAGCCCAGAGCAGCTCCTTTTTATTTATTTTTTATTTATTGGATTTTATAGACTGCCTCATCCCCGAAGGGCTCTGGACGGTTCACAATACAATGTAATGTCCAATACAGACGATGCCCATGCTCTGTAAATGCCGTGGATACAATACAGCAGATCCTCCTAGAATGTCAGCTTCACCCTGCACTACGTAGTCACTATATAACCCCGATTATCAAAGATAAAACAAATTTGCCTTCGGCTTATGTAGTGAAGTATTTACTCAGCGATGCATCTTCTGAGATAACCTTTAGGGTCGCTACATATCTAGCGGAAGTAATATCTCAAAGACGGTACTAAAATGTGTCCCTCGATGTATCAAATCATCTAAATTACATTGATGGTTTTAGCCATCTTTGAGGCTCATGAGACTATTATATCAGCTTTAATTAACATATGGATATCACAATAGGTCTCCAGAAAGTTTGTGTATAATTTATCCTAACTTAGTGTATTGGATGCCTTGTTGTATTGTTGTTTATGAAACGAACAGACTGTATGCAGAATTATTTATGCCTAATAAAGGTTTACTGTACTGTACTGCAATGTCCAATAAATTACTGAAAATACATCTAAAAACGTTTAAAGTTCAGTGTGCAGCATAACAAATCAACTAACAGCAGTCTAAAAACCATGTTGGCAGCACCCAGTCTTAAGGCCGGGAGGGGCTGGCAGCGCCTAAGGATGAAACCAATATAGGGCACTGCCAGGGGTGACTAAATATGGCAGGGGCCTCATGAGGGGGCAGCCAATCCGCAGCCAGCCTCACCAAAAGCCCGGTGGAACAGCTCCGCCTTACAGGCTCTTCGGAACACGCCAAGGTCCCGCAGGGCCCTAACGGATGGAGGAAGAGCATTCCACCTGGCCCGGGTAGAGGCCAGCCGCATCATTGAAGGGCTGGGGACTTCCAGTAACTTTGCCATCACCGAGCACAGCGACTTATTTGGGACATATGGGATAAGACGTTCCCGCAGGTATGACGGCCCCAAGCCACGAAGGGCCTTGAAGGTTAGTACCAGCACCTTAAAGATGATCCGGAATTCCACTGGGAGCCAGTGCAGACGTAATAGGATCTTGCATCCTCTGCCACAGTAGCCAAGCCTGTAGCTTCTGCCAGAGTGTTTCCCCACAGCAGCTGGGCCTGAAGTGGCTTCCAGAGTGCTCTTCCGTGGCAGCTGAGCCTAAAGCTGCTTCTGGCATCGTTGACCAGTGACTGGGCCCAATTGGGGTCCCTGTGGGGGCATCCTCCAGCAGCTCCACCTGAAAGGGTTCTTTTGGAGGGAATTTCAAGCCCCCAGTGAATCTTTTGTTACCTTTTCAGGTTTTTCAACGAAGTTGGGAAGTAGTCCAAGTTGGCAGAAAAATCTGTTTGGCGTCGATGTGGTCCCAATCTGCAGACTTAGATATCCACAGATGGAGACCCCATATTGCTGTTAGATATATAGATAACTGTGGCAAGTTGTCAAGCCAGTACCAGTCCTCATTTAAATAATCCCCGAGAAGCAGATTATTAAAAAGTAGCTGCTCCATCCTTAGCATCAGCAAAGCATAAAGGAAGAGAAGCAGACAGTTTTGTTTGTCTGCAGCTCCTTCCGTTTCCCCTCCCCTCTCTCCATAAAATGTAGAACGTCCTCAGCCTTTTTGAACCTGTTGGTGCCTCTGGAATTCTGACACGGTTGTTGGCACAGCTGCAAGATGGCTGCCACAAAAAGGATGTTGTAGCTTACCCAGGGGCATATCTACACTAAATAGTGCCCAGAGCAAGCAGTGTGATTGTGCCCCAGCTCGCCCCCCTCCCTCAAGCTCAGAGGCACCAGAGACTGGCCTGAAAAAGCCCTCCTCTGGTCACCTCTGTGCAGACCTGTCC
>NC_059440.1:1770842-1809560 GCF_021028975.2 Sphaerodactylus townsendi | reverse complement strand
TGCACAGAGGTGACCAGAGGAGGGCTTTTTCAGGCCAGTCTCTGGTGTCTCTGAGCTTGAGGGAGGGGGGCGAGCTGGGGCACAATCACACTGCTTGCTCTGGGCACTATTTAGTGTAGATATGCCCTGAATTTTGAAATACACAGCTTATCCTTTTTGTGGCGAAGCCAATCTTGCAGCTGTGCCTTAACAACCGTGTCAGAATTTGAGAGGCACCAACAGGTCTGCAAGAAGGGCTGCAGGACGTTCTACATCTTTGTATGGAGAGGGGAGGGAACTTGGAAGGAGCTGCAGACAAAACAAAACTGTCTGCTTCTCTTCCTTTTATGCTTCGCTTGATGCTAAGGATGGAGCAGCTACTTTTTAAGGCTCAATAACACTGCTTCTCGGGGATTATTTAAATGAGGACTGGTAATTTAAGCTCGGACAACTTGCCACAGTTATCTATATATTCCAATGCAGCAATATGGGGTCTCCATCTGTGGATATCCCTAAGTCTGCAGATTGGGACCACATCTATAAAACAGATTTTTCTGCTAACTTGGACTACTTCCTAAACTTCTGCTGAAAAACCTGAAAAGGTAACAAAAGATTCACTGGGGGCTTGAAATTCCCTCCAAAAGAACCCTTTCAGGTGGAGCTGCTGGAGGATGCCCCCACAGGGACCCCAATTGGGCCCAGTCACTGGTCAACGATGCCAGAAGCAGCTTTAGGCTCAGCTGCCACGGAAGAGCACTCTGGAAGCCACTTCAGGCCCAGCTGCTGTGGGGAAACACTCTGGCAGAAGCTACAGGCTTGGCTACTGTGGCAGAGGATGCAAGATCCTATTACGTCTGCACTGGCTCCCAGTGGAATTCCGGATCATCTTTAAGGTGCTGGTACTAACCTTCAAGGCCCTTCGTGGCTTGGGGCCGTCATACCTGCGGGAACGTCTTATCCCATATGTCCCAAATAAGTCGCTGTGCTCGGTGATGGCAAAGTTACTGGAAGTCCCCAGCCCTTCAATGATGCGGCTGGCCTCTACCCGGGCCAGGTGGAATGCTCTTCCTCCATCCGTTAGTAGACCTTTCAGGGACCCTTGGCGTGAACTCAGAAGAGCCTGTAAAGGCATGGAGCTGTTCCCACCTGGCCATTTCTTTTGGTGAGGGCTTCAGCCGCTTGGATTGGCATTGCCCTCTCATTGAGAGCCAGTCCCCTGCCATATTTAGTCACCTTCTGGCAGTTGCCCTATATTGGTTTCATCCTTAGGCGCTTGCCAACCCTCCCGGCCTTGCAGAGACTGAGGTGCCGCCCAACATGGTGGTTTTAGACTGTAGGACTGTTAAGTTGATTTGTTATGCTGCACACTGAACTTTAAACGTTTTTAGATGTATTTTCAGTAATTTATTGGATATTGCAGTACAGTTTACAGTAAACACTTTATTAAGGCATAAATAATTCTACATACAGTCTGTCTAGTTTCATGGCAACAATACCACAACAAGGCATCCAAATACATACCTAAGTTAGGGATAAATTATACACAAACTTTCTGGAGACCTATTGTGATATCCATATGTTAATTAAAGCTGATATAAACAACTTCTCATGAGCCTCAGACATTAAATCAATGTAATTTAGATGGGATTTGATACATCCCGAGGGGACCCACATTTTAGTACCGTCTTTGAGATATCTACTTCCGCTTAGATATGTAGCCAATTCTAAAGGTTATCCCAGAAGATGCATCAGCTGAGGTAAATACTTCACTACAGTAAAGCCGAAGGCAAATTTGTTTTATCTCTTTGATAATCCAGGGGTTATATAGTGACTCACGAGTGCAGAATTGAAGCTGACATTCCTAGAGGAGGATCGATCTGGCTGTATTGTATCCACGGCATTTACAGAGCATGGGCATCGTCTGTATTGGACATTACATTGTATTGTGAACCGTCCAGAGCCCTTCGGGGATGAGGCAGTCTATAAAATCCAATAAATAAAAAATAAATAAAAAGGAGCTGCTCTGGGCTCCCAGCAACTTCCAGGCAGGGTGGCTGCTGCCCCAAGTGCCTGAGCCACTGCATGTGGGTGAGGAGAAATGGGATTCCTGTGAGTCTTGTTAACTGCCGAACTGTGTTTCTTGCAAAAAAATACATCAAGATCTAGGGAATTTCGAAACATTCCTTAATTGAACACTCTTGCCATACAATCAAATGTTTATACATTTATATTGAAACTTGGTAAATTAGAGGGCTAACCAACCTCCTTGTATATATAGATAGTTGCCTCATTATAAGCTGCAGAAGTTATTCTTTTAAACCAGCGATTCCCCAACCAGAGTTCAGTACCCTTGGGGTGCCGTGGAGAGGCATAGCTCCCAGGGGTAATTGCTGGTAAATGCTACCTGGCCCCCCTCACTTTGTGGTGTCTCCCAAGCACCAGCAATTCAGCAAGGACATGGAGCTGGCCCAGGGGGAAGGGCCTGCCACAAGGTCAGCAGCCACATCCCGCCCACAGTGCTTCCCTTCACCCTGAAAGGGGAAAGTGGAGGGGGGGGGCAGCAAGCAGGGCACTGGGCGGGAGGTGGGGGGGATGGCGGGGGTACCGTGAGATATGAAGAGTGAGATCAAGGGTACCGTGATGTTGAAAAGTTTGGGAAACACTGTTTTAAACCTATCCTTTTTTTAGTGCCTGGGTCACCAAACTCCTAAATTCAAAGGAATCTCTCTCTCAAACAGTAAGCACTTGGAGGAACATGTTTTGAAAACCTTTCAAGAGTTATCCAAACCAGACCATCTATTGCAAAGATCGGAACCCAGCACTCCAGTGAAAGGCAGTGCAGTCGAGGATCACTTGAAACATATACTGAAGCATCCGTGCTCTCCTTTGATGTAAGTTAAAGTGACTCTTGTAGGGATGCGGTGGATTTCTAGCCAATTAAATGGAAAAGACTTTCTATTCATAGCTCCTTGTTCAATCCCTTCCTTGCTCTTTTATAAGGAAACTCTCCACTTTTAGCCAAAATTTCGCTTTCCAAAGGCACCAGTGAGTAACACTGCACCTGCTTCTAGGGCCGTGGTGGTGAACCTTTGGAGCTCCAGATGTTATGGACGACAATTCCCATCAGCCCCTGCCAGCATGGCCAATTGGCCATGCTGGCAGGGGCTGATGGGAATTGTCGTCCATAACATCTGGAGCGCCAAAGGTTCGCCACCACTGTTCTAGGGACTCCTTTAACCTGAACCACACAAAATAAAGTGGCTGGTTTACATTGCCCTCAGTCCACTGGGAATTTCTCACCGCCTCAGAATCCACCTGTATCCAAAAGGTAGGCCACATTTATTACCAACCACAGCAGAAAAAGTGGGAAAGAACACAGTGGCACACTAACAATTGATCAGTAACAGCAAACTGCATGAAAGCCCACTAAGGCAACCGTACTTTGAAAACGTCTCAGCAACTGATGAATTTCCCATCAGCAGTGAAAGGGAAGGGGGGAAGGCCCTGAGTCCATTGACCCAGAAGGTGCCCTTTGAACTGCAAGCCTAAAGAGGCTCTTCCTGCTGGAAGCCTCCCAATAGTCACTGGACACAAAGGTGGGTCTATAGCGGGCTTTTAGCATTGAGCTGATTTCTGGACTTATCATTTCTCCCTAACATTCTTTTACATAAATGTTTACCTGAAGAAAAAAGTTTTTCCCCCACCCCTCAGAAAAACTTGGGGAGAAGCGGCTTCGTCACGCATATCCTGTTTTATTCTTTCTCTTTTACTCCTCCAATATGTTTTCAGAAGGGCAGCAAAAAGAAACTGTAAAGAACTTCAGAACCCGCAGATTATGGGTTTTTTTCAGCAGAGAGTCAAGCATTCGGCATAATAATTTTATGAAGCGTGCTCAAGGAGAACCAGCTACTTGAACTGTGGCACCCCACACCAACTTTTCTTAATCAAGGATGAAATTAGAGGTTTGCATGCCTGGTTCCAGATTCCACTGCTGAACCCCTCCCCTCTGGTTTCCAAGTAGGAGCAATGATACCATTTGAGAAAGTGAGCCACAAGCAAGCAGGAATCAACCCTTCTCGCTCAAGCTTTCCCCTCATACTGGAGCCTACTGGGGAAGCAGGAAGACACTCCAGCCAAAACCACCTAGAGCAGTTGAAGAAAGGATATTTAATATCTACACTTTTCAATGCAACTTATATGGCATATGTGATGCCCGTCAGCTGCACTATTGAGAGCCAACTTTCTCGGCAGAAAAGATGTAATGTAATAAATAAACAGGTAAAAGCAACATCCATAAAGAGCATAGTACTCCTTGTAACAGGGTACACTCATTTTCATGTGGCTGAACCACACTAAAAAGCCTACTGTTGCATAAAAACTGCAAAAACAGCATGCTCTGTGAGAGCCAGGTTTACCCTAATCACTGGGTTTCACAAAGAGGAGACACTCCAAAGGTCAGTTGAAGGCAAACAAGAATTCCACATTACTTAGCAAACCCCCAAAGCCTCTCTGATTTGGCCAGCATCTAAGCTTCCAAGGTAACAAGGAACATTTACAGCTTTTTCAAATAAGGAAATCAAAACGATTTCACTGCTGAAGTTACCCTTCATTTTAATATTTTTAAAAGCAACTTGGTCAATTTTCTTAGCTTTCAGTTCTTTATCTACACTACAGGATGCTTCAAAGCTGCATCACAGAAGCCTTTATTAGAGCTACAGCAAGCTTGCTCCAAACCAAAGCTTGGTTTTGTTTGTTTTTTTAATACTGAGGTTTTAAACCACAAACTACGTTTCCCTTCTAAGTGATCATTTCTAAAACGTTCTAAATGTAGCCACCATGTGAGCTGTATTTGAGGGGGAAGGGGTTTCTTTAATCTTCTCCTCTCCCCCCCCCCCCAAAGAATGTGAGTGGATATCTGTATTTTTTCCACAGTAGGTCATAAACACCTTAGTGATGTTTTTTTCAGCAGGAGGGAAGGTAGGCAGTAGGAGCAAAGGGTTAAAGGCCACTGTCCCTTCCATGGATATTCTCCCCTTGAAAATACAACAGTGGTATTTGAAAAAGAAAACATAACAAAAGCAATAAAGTTATTGCAGTTTGAGTCAGTGCTCTTAAACTTGTGCCTACAGTCTGTACGATGCATCCATACAGGTGTAGAGAGACACTACAGTGACCAAAACCATTCAAGTAAAGCTTCCAAACTAAGAACCCTCCTATTCCCAGGCAGCGTTGATCGCAACAGACTACTTTTCTGGGTCCAGGAAGTTTTTCCGCTATTCTGCCAGGGTACTTTATCAAGTGAGCCCCACCACCAAACAGAAGTGGGTCAGACATATATTTATAACCTAAGAAAACACTAATGGGTACCACTGAATACCTAGAACTCAGAAGGCAGAGCTCAGAATTCAAAAAAGCACTGACTGAAAGTTCAATTAGAGCCACCATCCTAAAACCAACCAACCAGCTATAAAACCCATCCCATTATGGTAGATTTCCACGCTGAAACTGATAGGTGAAAAAGTGACAGTCAACCTTATTATAAAGCCACGCCTTAATTCTCCGGTCCTTTGATAAAAAGATCTTATTCCTCCCTGCTGTCATGAGTGAATGCAGCCCTAACCTTCTACCAATTCAGTTATCCCTCCATTTCCTATGTTTGTCCAAAATATTCTGGAAACAGCACAATGCTCTTTTTCTAATTCACGGCAGAGGCTACAACATATCTAGCATACACATTAAATTAGTTAAAAGAGATGAACACAATTCGCCAGATTGCAATGAATTATAGTCTAGAAAGATGACAAAGGTGAGGTACATCATAAACTCAAGTAGCACAGAAACTGAACTAAATAAGATGATTACTTGTCTTTGACACGGAAGCCTTCACAAGTTATAGGACACAGGATCTATCCGGGCCCTGCTTTAATAATGCTTTTATGTTGAAACCTGTTTCAGCAATACGTCTGCACAATGCATTCTAGTTACCCAACTAAATCTGACTGTGTCTCGGTTGTCAAAATCACTCTGCCCTAAAGCGCTCAATTTATAGCACATATTAATCCAGTGAATCATGGCACTAATTCATTAGATAAGTTTTTATTCGGCATGGTGAAAAACTGCAACAAGAGAAAGGAGGCAAGCAAAGTGTTCCTTACATGACAAAGGGGAGCTTTAATGAATCGTTTACTGTTATCCTGGTGGTACCCGTACAATACAATTCGCACAAGGGCTAGGGTTTTTTTTACTGAATTAATTTCCTGAGCTAGCAGGAAATTCACTTTGCAACTCTTGCATTCAGTGGAGCCACATTCATGTACACATGGGCTTTTATGGAACACATGCACAAAAGAAGCAAGGTGAAACATACATACATTACTAAAAGAAAAAATGCAAACACATTTCACGGGTTTGGCGAACAAATGGCATTTGGTTAATGTTCTGGTTTTAAAATCAGAAGGGGTGGTATGACAGCCGCTGACTTTTGTCAGCAGTGCACAGCCATCACTGAATAGTGCCTGCTTAGTGGGTATATGGCTAACTCATTGGTTCCTCGCACAACCCTTCTGGGACTCTGTCAGTGCAACTGAAAGGAAGAAGCAAAAATGAAGCAAGATGAAAAAATCTGTTTTGAGAAGGGGTACAGCAAGTACTGAGGTCACAACTTTAGGGGAACACATTATGTGCTGCAGAAGGAGAAATGCAGACTCATGGCCACCTGCCAAGTTAAACATAAAAAAGATTAAAAAAAAGATCTAAAAAGGCCACTAGATACAGATGCTGCTTTAAGTGTGTCCTTCTAAAAATACACAGACAAAAGCTTCTAATGAATAAATTTACTTTCAGATTTAAAGTCCAGCAGCTGACCTCTAAAACACAATGGAAGCTGCAGCAGCGGAATGTTTGGAAAAGTGCAGATATGTCACATTTGTCTCAAGGTAGTGATGTCAGGCATAATCCAATCCAGATTAGGCCACAATCTACCAGTAACAGGCTGTGGCTCCAGAGGAAGTCAAAGTAAGGAAAACTAATTTCCTCCTGGTCTGGGTTGGGCGCCATGGGCCTCAACGACTACTTTGGTACTCCAGATGTTATGGACTACAATTCCCATCAGCCCCTGCCAGCATGGCAAATTGGCCGTGCTGGCAGGGGCTGATGGGAATTGTAGTCCATAATATCTGGAAGTGCAAATTAGGTTCCCCTACCACGACTTCTGCAAGCAGAACCCAAAGGAATAGGAAGCCTTTGTCATTCATAAGGTTCATAGGTGGGCTGATCTAACTTTTTTCTAGAGCATAAGGGAATAGTATCTTGTGGATTTCAAACTTATTCTGTCAGAAGTGCAATGAGCCCACGAACAATTCTGCAACAGTGGTCAAATCCAAAAGGAAACTACATGGCCAATTGGCCACATGCTGGCAGGGGCTGATGGGAGATAAAGTAGAGGTCCATTAACATCTGGAGTGCCAAAAGGTTAAGCCACCACGGCACTACAAGAACCCAAAAGAAATACCAGCTGTCATTTATAAGGTGGTTCTAAGACTCTCAACTGGAAAAACGTGGGTTTTGGAAATGTGATGGCATTCCAACAGTCAAGTATTAAAAACAAATCAACTGCTAGAGGTAAACTTTTTTTCCTCATTATGACCATCAGCTGAAAATGCTCTAAGCAGCCACATAAAACAAAAGTTTTACAGGGGCTGATCCACCTTTCGGCATAAGGGAATAGTATCTTGTGGAGTAAAACATTCCACTGTCAAGTGCAATGAGCCCACAAACAATTCTGCCACTGGCTTCAAATCCAAAAAACTACTTTGATTAACTGGAGTTATGTTGCTATTAAAAACAAATACTAAGCTGCAGTCTTCCAGATCACACAATTCTCAGGCCTCCATATTGAACACCTTGCAGAGTCCCCCCGACTTTGTTAAGCATCTGAACAACAGCAAAACAGATTCCCTAGAATGCCAAATCCAAAATGACAATAAGAAAGGAAAGCCACCGGAGATTCATAGAGGATCGCGTGCTCCCTAATACTCACCAGAACAACACTCAAAGGCACCATAATCCAATAGGCCTGTCTGGTTCCAATATCCAGTTGCTGCATGAGAGGATTATCGCATGAAAAGTGCTGATGATGGTGAGGCTTTACTGCTGCAGCTGCAGCAGCTTGCTTACCCTGAGCTGGGGCTGCTGCTGCTGCTGCGCTGGTCCAAAGAGGGGCCTGACCCGGTGCCGGAGATGGAAAAAAATATGGCTGCTGCTGCCCTGGGTTTAACATTGCACCTGCTGCAGCTGCCGCTTACGCTGCAAGGCTGCTGCGCCGCCGAAGAAGCATGTTGCTGCACAGGGATGCACACTGCAGCCATACAGAGCCTGGGGTGCAGGTGGTGCTGAGAGTGGTGGTGGTGATGGAGGTGAGGAGGGGGCAGGTGAGAAAGGTGATGGTGATGGTGGTGGTGGTGGCCTGCTGCTGCCGCAGATGTACCGCCATTGTAAGCCGCCATCATTTT
This sequence comes from Sphaerodactylus townsendi, assembly GCF_021028975.2. NCBI lineage: Eukaryota > Metazoa > Chordata > Lepidosauria > Squamata > Sphaerodactylidae > Sphaerodactylus > Sphaerodactylus townsendi. Next base: position 1,801,071 of record NC_059440.1, on the reverse strand, counting down.
TACGTTGGCTGTGGCACTACAAAGAGACTTTCAAAATGATGCCCTCTGATTGGAGTAACAACTGGGTCAACCTGTCATTTGGCCACAGAAAATGGAGTCTGCTTATGCATAATTGTCACAAGCAAGTTGCCCGCCTTCAAAAAACATGGGCACTCAGCAGGCCTTTATGTCTTCATCAAGTCAAGAAAAATGGGAGGCTTTTGTGTGCGTGTGCGTGAGCATGCAATAACCCCCTTCCCCCCAAGATGGCCAATGTTGTGGGTATTAAAACGCCATCCTTGTTCTGCTTCTTCGGTGCCAGTCTTGAAGTTTGTCGATCCACCTCCACCCCAAAAAAAGGTGTGAATTCACCCGCCTAGGAAGTGTTAGGATTGCTGACAAGCCCACCCCTTCCATTCCCACATCTGCTTTTTTAATTTATCTCTTCCAAATATGTAGGAAGGATCCCTCAAGGGGCTTCTACATAACTCTGCTCCCTGTCTTCCCTGGTGCAGACATCCTATCCACCTTAATTTGGATGGATGCTACGGTAATTCACAACAAGAGGAGCCAACAGAAGAGTGGCTAAATAAAATCAAAGTTCTGAAGCGGTAATGGGGAATGAGAAATGAGTACCAAATGGGACAAAAGAAAAAAGACAGTCTTGGGGAAAGAATGAACAGCAGCAACCAAAATGAGAACAGGAAAGGAAGAAGTAAAACCTAGGCTGACAACTTCCGTTACAAAAGGAGAGAGCAAAAAGCAGTTATGGAAGAGGAGAAGCCTTTGGGGAATGTTAAGATGGGGGGAAAATCTGAAAGTTTAGGGATAACAAGTGAAACCAAGAGAATTGCAAGGGAAACATAAGAAAAAAGAATAGATTTTATTAAGATGGAGAGGGGTTAGAGAAAGGAACTACAAAAAGTTATAAAGAGAAGAATATAATAAAGAAAACTCTGACAGGGAAAAGAAAACAGAAACGAAAGTGTCAGGATCCAGGGAAAGAATAAAAGTGGGTAGAGCTACAGGGAGAAAGATGGAGAAGACTTTTCTGCTGCTTCTAAGGGAGAGCTTGAGAAACAAAAGAAATGAGAAGAAGAAAAATGAACAAGAAAAGTGCATGCAAAGAATATGGAAACAAAATAGAAAGGGAAAAAACTTAAGGGAAGAGGAAACATTAAAATAAATAAAAGAAAAAGAAATACCAAATCTAATTAGACTAAGTGAGAAAGCCACTCCACAAGTTTTAAAGAAACTACTGAAATTAGATATGAGTGCTTCTGGATGCAAGAGGTTTTTCTAAAAAAAAGAACTATAAGGCAGGTATAGCTGTTATTGTGCATAAGAATAGATGAGAAAATAAAACCAAGAATCTAGAATTTTTTTAATAAGTTATTCTGACAGGAGGTAAGAAAGAAGAGGTAAAGGAGAGCACAGAAACAGGGACAAAAAGAGAACCAGTGTATAGTTGGTTAAAAGTATTCTAAAAAGAGACTGGAAGAAAACTGAAGGTGTTTCCCCTCACTTATTAAACAACATTCAGAAATAAATACAAGGGCAGGCAGAAGAATAAGGAGACGAACAAGTGGGGAATCAGGGAGTTAAAAGCTAGGAGACAACAAGAAAGTGAACGAGAGATGCATCAACTGTGAAGGGAGCAACACAGCCAGAAGCGAAGTCTTAAAGGGGACAGAACAGAAACGTGAAGGGAATGAACTGCGAGACGCAGAATAAGAAGGGGGGGGGGGGGGGTGTAGAAGGGCGGGGGCGCACCGGCGGCGGGGGGGGTGTGTGTGTGTGTGTGTCTTTTTTAAAGGACAGCGAGATGCAGCAGCCCCGAGTGAGCAGACGGGTGGCCAAGGAGGCTGCGCGGCAGAATGAACTGAGCCCGGAGCGGAAACACCGCGGCGGGGGCCGGGGGAGAAAAGCGCCCAGGATTCAAAAACGCCAAAAGCCCGCCGGGCGGGGGGGCGGGGGGCCCCGAAGAGGCCGGGCGAGGGAGGAGGAGGAGGAGGGCGCCGCCGCCGAAGAGACCCCCGCACGCCCCCCGGCCTGCCCTGCCCTGCCCTGCCCGCCTGCTGCTTCCTGGCTGCCGTCCGGCAGGCGCGGGTGGGCGTGAGGGGGGCGCCTGACAGCCTGACAGGGACGGGGGGGGGGGGGGGGGGAAGCCGGGCGGGGATCCTTCCTTCGGAGTCGCGCGGTGGTGGTGGTGGGGGGGGGGGGGTCAGGCGGCCCCCTCGGGCAGCGCGCCTCCACGTCGTCCCCGGCAGCCCCGCCGCCGCCTCCGCCTCTCCGTCAGCGGCGTCGTCACCGCCGCCGTCCTCCTCCTCTGCCGTCCCTCCTCCTCCTCCTCCTCGGCCGCCGGCAGCCGTAGCCGCCTCCTCGCCTTCCTCCGTCGCCGCCTGAGGCCGCCGGGCCGGCCGCCACTCACCGCCGCCACCTCCTCCTCCTCCTCCTCCTCACGGGAGCCCCAGAGCGGAGCGCGGCGCAGTGCCCGAGAGCAGGCGGCGGCGGCGGCGGGCACACGCATGCGCGCGCCCCTCGCCTAGGCCCGCTGATGCCTTTTCTCCCTTTTTGCCCCCGCCTCGCCAGATCAAGGCGGCGCGCGTAAGCGACCGCGCGCGCGCACTCTCCCTCCCTCCCGTCAGTAGCTCCGCCCTTCTCTCGCCTTCCGCAGCCAATGGGGACATCGAGACCTTCGCGGAGAAAGCTCCGCCTTCCCCCTCTCCTATCGTAAAAAGAACAGCACCGCCCGCCCCTTTTGATTCTGCGGGATCAAAGCATGATCTCTAGCCAATCGGGATGCCCCTTGCGTTTCCCCGCCCCCCCGCCCCCCCCCCGTGTTCCTTTTGCCAATGAGACCCCGCGAGACTTCTCTCACCTCACGCAACCTTCACCTACATTTCACTTCGCGAGAAGGAGGTCTGTCACGTTCGAGGGATTGATTGGAACCGCCTCAAGCTTTTCGCCTTCTCAGCCAATCATGGCGCCCAGATCTGGTGAGGCGTCCAATAGGCGGATCTTTCTTAAAACTTTCAGCTGCACACAAAAAGTCAGGTTCATTTTGGACCAATCAATGTCTCAGTTCCAAACCGAGGGTACCCAATGACGGAGGGGCTACCAAAAGAGATGGCGGCTCCGTTTTCCACAAACGAGCAACTAGTTAGTCGCTGGAGTTGGACAGACGGCCTGGCTGTCGAATGGAAACGGGGACTCTCCAAAGCGGGGCGGTTCCATTCCTGAGCAACCGAAGTCTTCCCCCCGAAAGGCGGGCGCCTGGGACCCCGCTCCTGATGGGCACAGAATGGAGCCAATCTGCCGTCACGACGAGGGGGCGCGTCACATCCGGGGGCCCAGTTTGCGAGCTGGACGCGGGTCCCACTTCCTGTGTCCGCGGCGGTCTGGGGCGTAAACGAAGACGGGGGCCGAAGGAGCGGGGAGGGGAGCTTGAGGTGCCGGGTGGCTTCGGCCACAGTCCGCTGCGCGCTGCATCGCCAGGCCTGCCGGTTGCCTAGCGGGGGGGGGGGCTCTCCTTTAGCCCTTTTCTGCCCGGGAGGCCCCGAGTTTTCCCCGCCCTCCGAGAGACCTGGTGGCTTGAGAGTCTGCCCGGGCCAGGGGATGCTGTCTGGGGGGCTGAGGTGCGTTCCTGACTCCGTGTACTGCCTAAAATAACAGGGCAGTCCCCTTTGAGATGTCACGTGACCACTGCCATCTGCGCAGTCTTTCCTTGATCTTTATGGCCTCACATGCTGTGTTGGCAACTAGGCTTCCCCTGGTTGGTACTCCTGTCCCGTGGGAACTGTGTTACACCCGCCATCTCGTGGGGTGGGAAGCCAGGTGGCTTTCTCTCACTGTCTGCCGCCAACCTTGGGGCGCCTTGGCTCCAAAGACTGTTTTTCATGAATTCTTGGGAAACCAAAAGGGGGGCTTTCCTCAGGGAATAAAGGGGACTGTGAATGCCAGTGTCATCAGAACTGCCTTTGCCAAGTATGGTGCTTCGATACTTCATCAATAAACGCTGCTGATCAATACTTCAGAGTCTGTTTATTGGCTTAAGGTTCCAAGACCTAACGGAGTCCCCGTCCAACCCCCCCACCCTGGTCCGCCAAGAGCTTCCCTGGCAAAACCTGGAGTTGTGTCTGGGCTGCCTGGACTGGGCCCAACCAAGAAGAGTTTGAACTTATACCCCACTTTTATCTGCCTTTAAGGAGACTCCTCTTCCTTCCCCTCACCACAACCGGCACCTTGTGAGGCAGGTGGGGCTGAGAGACCTGGGACTGGCCCAAGGTCACCAAGTAGGCTGCATTTGGAGGAGGCATGGGGAATCGAACACACTGCTTTTAGCTACCACACCTCACTGGGTTGCCAGCTCCAGGTTGGAAAATGCCTGGAAAGACAGGGGTGAGGCCTGAGGCAGGCAGCAGGGTTTAGGACTTCAGAGAGCTGTCATAACTTAGGGTCCGCCCTCCAAAGCAGCCATGTTCTCCAAGGGAATGGATCTCTGTGGTCTGGAGGTTGTTAGCCTGAGAAACGGCTCCCAGCCAGTGCAAGTGGGTATTAAGCATGTAAATATCTCACAAATCACCCCCAACAAAACATTTACCAAACAAATGTCAGCATCATCTCTCACAAAACACCTCCCATGGAATCCACCCCCAAACAGCATCACTTTCAATTGTGTTTAAACTAGGGAGCCCAGATTCTTCTTTTATATCCACCTTAAAGGGAGAATCTGGGGTCTCAGTTAAAACAACATTGAAAGTGATGCTGTTTTGGGGTGGATTCTCCCCCACCCTGAAACAGCATCACTTTCAATGTTTAAACTGGGGACCTCAGATTCTCCCTTTAAATCCATGCCGAAGGGGGTGGATTTAGAAGGAGAATCTGGGGAAATTTGGGGGGTGCCTGCTGTCAGGGGTGCAATTGTTACGCTAGCCAAAAACTGAAAAAATACAAAAAAACCCCCACAAATGAACATGAATTTTTGCACGCACCCCCTTACGTGACCAAATAGAGGCGCCCGGGGACATTTGACTCCCTATGTCCCCATGGCAGATAAACCCCTGTCGCAGGGCCACTGAGTGCAAAAGTTCCTTAGTGGAACATTCTTCCCCCTCTCCAAGCTGGCATTTCTCATTTCTGCTCTTCAACCAAAAATCAGTTTTGTTTCTCCTTTGCTTTAATAAAACCTATAGGTTTTACTTTCTTACTTACTGCCTTTTTTTTTTTGCAATGGTGACCCAAAGCAGATGACATCATTCTCCTTTCCTCCATTTATCCTCACAACAATCCTGTGAAGTGGGTTAGGTTGAGAGAAAGTGACCAGCCCAAGGTCAGCCAGATAAGGCGGGGATTGGAACCTGGGGCTCCCAGATCGTAGTATCCTCACATTAAATTTTTTACATGAACGATAAATATTTTGTAACACTGGCGCATCAGAAGATCAGCATTAGACATCTAAAGTTGTAGAAAAAACATACTGTAACAATTTAAAATGTTTTGTGTGTTTCTTTAAAATGAGTGGTGAGTTGTAAAAAGAAGGGGTGTGAAAGAGTGAGGTGATTGGTTGACACTGGAGAGTGACTGCGCAGAGTCTGTGCTGAACTGAGAGCAAATCAGAGTGTGCAAAGCTTGGGAGAGGGACAGCCGAGACTGAGACAGAGAGAGGCTGTCCGTGCTGCACTTATAGTGTGATATGAAGTGTAGAATTGCCAAAGAAGTAGGAAGAGGCTGGGAACGGAGAGATGTAAAGGAACCAGTTCTTGAAATGTTTAAGCCAAATAACATGCATAAATAAAATTTTATTTTGTTAAATATAATCTGGAATCCCACACTGGTAATTTCTTCAGGATCACATAACCCTTCGAAACCACTTTAAAGCTTGGACACACAACTTCAGGAGTAGGGGCTTGGAATTAAATTTCTGGTGACAGCAAAATATAACTAGGGAAAGAAGGGAATAAATAAACATTATTTTGCATCTATTATATTAATTTACAAAGAAATAAGAGAGGGGGTATCACACATTTAAACCACACAACAAATACAGGTGATACCAACAGACTTACTAAAACTAATGAAAAGCATAGAACCGAAACCATTGGTAAATATGTAAGGAAGTATTTCAAAGAAATAAAACAGGAAACAGTTGCTTGCTCTTATTCCAGACCTCACCTTTCATATATTGATACTGAAAAGAATACCCCATTAATTGGGCTTTTCTGTGTGTGAAACTGAAAACTATGCGCTGGGGTTTTTTTCAGGGACCACAGGACACAGACACAGAGGGTAGATTTCATTGAGAGCTTCTTTGTCAATCACCAGTTTTTACCGTGACCCAGAAAGTTCTCACAGTTCTTGGAAACATAACTCTGGCTGTAACAGACAGGATGGGGGGTTGTCCCACAGGAACTTGGTTGCTCCCAAACCTCTAAGCTGTAAGAAAAGACTGTAAGATCTGTTTTTTGTTAAGAAGTCCTTTGAAGATTTGAAGAGGGTACTGCTGTCAATAGACAATTATGGTTTATGACTGTTTCTGTACTTTGATAACTCCAGCATTTGTGGTGGTTCAACACAGCAGACTATTCTGAAGAACCTGGTTTGATTCCCCACTCCTCCGCATGAAGCCTGCTGGGGGGGGCCTTTGGCCAGTCACAGTTCTCACAGAACTTTCTCAGCTCACGCAGAGGCAGGCAATGGCAAATCATCTCCAAACATCTCTTGCCTTGAAAACCCTACGGGGTTGCCAGAAGTCAGTGGAGACTTGACAGCACAGACACACAACCTTTTTTACTGCATTGTATCTGTAACATCAGTTTTTACATTTACTTTTGTTTGTTTGTTTGTTTATTAGGTTTATAGACCGCCCTCCCCCGGAGGGCTCAGGGCGGTTACTAGCCACTGTGAACTTATAAATGCTTTAAAATAAAGTAGAAAAAAATTAAAATTCTCCAAATTGCTGAGAATTTTGCAGTTAAAACAGTGAAGGGAATCCTCCCTCTCTCCTTTGACTCCGTACTGCCCTTCCACACTCCCCCAGAGGACCCCTTGCTGATGATCTCCCTCTTCTGAGGAGAAACTCACATATCATAAACCATGATCATTGCTGGGAAGAGGAGGAGATTGTGGAGCCGACTCCCACGCCAAAACAAAAGCGTTGGAAGGTGCACCGTTTAAAAAAGTGCAAGAAAGGCATGTCCTGCTGAAGTGGCCTCTTTTGTGGTCAGAGCCACCCCAGGAGACATGATGGCATGCCCAACTCTGACAGGGATCCCACTGAACTAGGTGGCCAATTGGGTATCATGCAGCCAACCTCCTCCCCTTTCGGAGTTAAAGAGAGAATGCCTTCTTGCCCCTTGGAGATCCCTACAGGAGGAACTGCAGGATATCAGAGGCTGGTATCCCTCCACCCTCCCTCAAGGATCCCATCTACTGCTCCCAGGGGTTCTCTTCACCAGCAAACCTACGTTAGGGGCACAAGGGCGCTACAGCCACCTCATCCAAACAATGGCACACAAAAGCACTAGGGCCACCCGCTGTGCTGACTCATGTCAAGGCACAGAGGAGTCCTGCCTAAGTGGGAAGCCCCTCCTGTTTGCTTGCAAGTGAAAGAGAAGAGGAACAGTTTCCCGCAGAGGATGAACCTTCCGTGGATGAGCCTCTCCTCCATCTATTTAAAGCAGAGGATCATCACCAGTCATTACTAGCTAAAGCTGTGCAGGCACCGGACCTGTTAGAAGAACCCAGTGCGGGGAAACGGGCTCTTCTCTTGCCCTTTTCAGACCAATTGGTTCCCTGAATATTTTAAAAGATTAATGAAGGAGGAATGGTCCAGGCCTATCTCCAGCAGACCATTTCCAAGAGTGACTAAAAAGCTTCATTCTCCAATTCCTCATGCATGGAGATGCTACAGGCCCCCTGGTGGACACTCCTGTCACAGCATTGGACGCTCAAGTGATGGCGAACCTTTTCAAGGCCGAGTGCCCAAACTGCAACCCAAAACCCACTTATTTATCGCAAAGTGCCAACATGGCAATTTAACCTGAATACTAACCTTTTAGTTTAGAAAAAAGGTTGGCTTCAAGGTGCACATTATTCGGGAGTAAGCTTGGTGGTAGTCGGTGGCTTTGCTTTGAAGCAACCGTGCAACTCTTCCAATGGGTGAATCACGACCCTAGGAGGATTTTCTCAGAAGCAAGCCCCATTGCCAGCAACTGAGCTTACTCCCAGGTAAAGGATCGTGCTTTAGTTTTTTGCATGAAAATCAGTGGGGTTTAACAGCGCTTTACAGGGTTACCTACACTGCTTCCCCAAAACTAGGTTTAATGCTATTAATCAAGCCCAGTGGCCCAGGCCAGCCTAGATGTGTGGGGGGCCATAGGTTCGCCACCACCTGTGCCATAGGTTCGCCACCACTGCTCTAGACAAAAGAAGCAGACTGTGTCTTGCATAAAGCACATGAGGAGGCAACTGTAATGACTATCAGAGCAGCAGCAACTTCAGTCCTCACTTCCAGAGATACCATCATTTGGGCCCAGAAAATAGATCCATTAATTTTGGGAGACAACAAGAAAGCAAGTGACCAATTTCCAATTCCAAATTATTTAGGGTGGTTAAAACAAAAACTGATTTTGAAAAGCTCCTAAAGAAGCTCTCCAAACTGAAGAAATGGGCAGTAAAATGGCAAATGAGTGTAAGGCTGGACACACTCAGACAAAGTCGACTTTGAAACAAGGAACGAACTTTATTGATATGTGTTGCCCTAAGATACAGGGTGCTGGAACTGAGGGATCTTGCCCTCAGTTCCAGTATATATACAGGTAGGAGTGGGCGGTCCTTCCCAGTGGTGGGAATAGGAAGAACTGGGGAAACCGAAACTTAACATGCATTAGGGATTTAAGTGAGGGTCGCGACCCTGACAATGAGATTCAATGTAATGTGATGCATATGAAGGCAAAAAATACCAACTTCACATATACACCGATGGGATCTATGCTGGCAGTGACAGACCAAGAAAGGATCTTAGGGTAGCTGTGGATGCGTCAATTAAAATGTCAAGGAAGGTGCAGAAACGAGCAGACAAAATGGTCAGCAGGCTAGAGCGACTGCCCTGTGAGGAGCAGTTTAGCTTAGAAAAAAGGCAGGTCAAGGGAGACATGATAGAGGTTTATAAAATTATACATCCCTCTCTTGTGATATTAGAATTCAGGGTCATCTGCTGGAACTGGAGGGTGAGAGATTCAAAACAGACAAAAGGAAGTATTTTTTTTAACAGAGCACATAATTACATTGTGGAACTCCCTGCCTCAGGATGTGATGGTTGCTGCCCACTTGGAAGGCTTTAAGAGGGGAGTGGACGTGTTCACGGAGAATACTAGCCGAAATGGGATCAGTTTAAAAGCTGTTCTGGGATCAACTGGCTGCCGCCGCCCCTAGGAGGGATCCTACCTTCTGCACTTGCTTGACCTCATCTTCGTAGTCGTCCCCGTACTTCTCCATATGCGCCTCCACCTGCACAAGGAAGTAGGGCAATGTCTCCATCACCCCACTGAACCGGACCTTCAAGCGGCGGCAGCGCTGTGGAGCCTGCGACGGCGGCGGGTCTAGGAGAGGAGGGTCCACTGGTACAACATCAGGCTCCACATCGTCGGGGGGTGCGGGCGGAGGCACCCCACCCAGCGGCCGCAGCAGCGGGTCTCGACATCCCCCTCTGCTGCTTCAGCTCGAGCCAAGAGGAGCGCCATGTTCACCCCAGGAAGTATATCTCTTGTCGCATCTTGTCCCGCTCCCGCTGCCAGGCACCCACTCTTCACTCGGGAGCCCACGTCCCCATCTGGGTTTGGGCTTTCGACCACTCGTGCTGCGCCACCAAGTCTCAGTCTGAGTAGATATCCTGGTCCATGGGTTGCGTGAGCCAAGTGGACTCCCTCTGACCTTTTGGCTTGGCCAAACACACCTTCCGAGAGGGGGCCGAATAGTATGGTGAGTCCATGCCCGCATCCCTGCCAGCGCAGTGCCAACCACTTCGGTGCAAGACGGGCCGGTCGAGGGCAATAGAATCCATCCCCTCAGCTCCCTCGCCTGCTGCCGCATCTTCATCTCCCGAGCATGGTTCCATTCCCCAATCAGGCTCCCCTGCGGGGGACTCGCCTGCAGCTCCATACGTGTCAGACATGGAACCGAGTGCGAGTTAAGGAGATCTCCCTTAATGTCAGACCTTCGAGTCTGGAAATAACAAAGACTGTTGGATTGTTCCAAAGCTGTTTATTCCCGTAATGCATAAGGTACATAAGAAAAGAGAGATCTGAGCCTCAGCTTAGATCTGCCCCCTATATCTCTTGGTCCCCATTCTACCCCTCGCCAGATGGCTCTCCCCATTTTACACTTCAAAGCGAAACCAGTCCTGGGAACAGGTCACACTTCCCTGGCGATAAGATCTTGTGTCCGGGGAACCCATTGAAGAGAGGAAGAAGGGAGGCGCTGGGCATCTGCAAGTTGCCACTGTAAAGTCAACCCCCCATGTCAGCCCCCCTTGTCCTGCTGACAGGATCCATCCTGACGTAGTAGTCTTATCCAAGTAAGTAGTCTTTTTCCTATACCCAAACTTTCAAGTTTCAGCCACAGCCGATTCCTGTCCACCAAGTTAAATTCCCCCTTCAGGTCGAGAAAGGCAATATACAGTTTGAAGTGACCTTTCCTAATATATTTGGAGAGTATTTGTCAGACCTCAGATCTGGAAATCACGGAAAGCGTAGATTTGTTCTAAAGCCTTTAATTCAGAGCGTAGGTAGCATCGTAAAAGAGGAATCTGGTGATTCCTGCGCAAACCCCTTACCTATATCCCGCTGCCCCCTCCCACCGAGCCAAACGGCTCCCACTCTCCTCTACAAACTACAAAGCATTCACTACAAAGCACTGTGAGTCTGGGAACAGTTCACACCTTCCTTTGACAAGAACTGTGTCTGGGATACCCTGGGGCGCTGAGCGGAAGACCATTTGGCACTGACAGGCTCACTCCTGACATTCCGCCCCCTTTAAGACTCCCCCCGGACAGTCAAGGTAAGCCCGGTGGAAAGCTTTCACTAAACGGGGGCTTGCACATGTCCTGAGCCAACCCTTTCGTTGTGCCCAGCTGGGAAATAGGTCCAGGCAATCAGTTACTGCAGGCAGTTGTGATGCATTCTAGAGTCCAGGATCGCTTCCACTTTGTGGTAAGATCCCCCCCCCTGCACGTGAACCAGAGTGGGTGCCGCCACCCAGGGATGCCAGTCATCGGGGGGGGGGTTGTTGAGGAGGCCGCAATGTAAAACAGGATGTCTGGATCTCAGATTCTTAGGCAACTGTAGCTCGGCAGTCACATGGTTAATCACCCTAAGCACAGGAAAAGGTCCAATATATTTCTGCCCCAGCTTCCTACACCCCTGAAACCCCCTCAAGTTCCTGGTAGACAAATACATCCAATCCCCCACCATGAGAGTAATGGGGCGCCGTTTCTTATTGGCTTGCCACTTGTGCCCATTTAGCCTTCTCCAGCGCCTTTTACATGGGACCCCACGCTTGCCGGATAGACTGCACCCATTCCTGGAGCTCCACTGGCCCCTGTTGCACCTCCCCCAGGAACGAAAAGGGCTTAGCCGACTGGCCCGAAATGGCTTCGAAGGGTTTTTTCCCCGTGCTACTATGCACTGCGTTGTTGTGTGCAAACTCGGTGAAAGGGAACAAGTCCTCCCAATTGTCTTGGTGGTAATTGTTGCAACATCGCAGATACTGAAGACAGATACTGAAGATACTGAAGGAAATATTCCAAATGTCCAAATATTTATGCTAAATTGAATTGGACCTAAACCAGCCTCCTTTCTAAGACTAACATGTAGATTTATTCACCCTCCCCAATACTCATCTCTGATGTCAGTGATTACTTTTACCAATCGAGTCATATCCCATCTAGCCTCATCTCCACCAAGCACCTGCGATTGGCTCTGAACTTCCATGACAAATACCTGGCCAGGTCTAAATCAACATGTCCTTTTCCCAAAAGTAATTTAGTCTTCCAGGATGGTCCAAGTGGGATATACCCGAATACCTTTATTGTAATATAACCAAAGGTCACAGCCACTTGAGCCTTGGTAAGTTTTAGGATTTTTGTCATAGGGCATCACATATGAGTGATACTGTAGGAATCTCCCCTGATCTTTTGCCATAGAGATTAGGGGGAAATTCTGAAAGCGTCACTCTCTGGAGGCTATTTTCAAGCTATTTTTTCCCCACGACTCTGTTTCTCATGGGTGAGAGATTGGGGTTGAGGGTGGAAGTTTACCCACTGCAGGTGGACAAATGGCAGTCTTTTTGGTACGGGGCCTATGAAGTCAAGTCTCAAATGTGCAAACATTAAGCAGCATTGGTACATGGAATAATTGGGGTGTACCAGAAAACTTTCTACTGCCTTGTAGATCCACAACAAAGTTCATGTATGTATGTAAGGGTTGCATCTTACAGCAAAACGGCTTTACCAGTCGGAATGCTGCCTGTAGGAGATAAATTACCATCTCCTCAGAGTGAACACAGCTGGTGCTGTTTAAGGAAGGAGACAAGATAAAGCTTTGCAGGGGGAAAAGCAAGGAGGTAAGTTTTGTTTTGCGAGTGATTCACTCAGTACGTAGCCTTGATTCTTGGTCAGTAGACTGAAACCAATCCTTATCGTTTGGAATGTTTGGAACTGTTGAAAGATGGTTGGTTTTTTGTGATTTTAAATGACAGCGAATAAAAGGCTTTGGACTTTGTCGTAGAAAGGAACTGGTTCCCCTTGCTTTCATTGCTTCTCTCACTGAAGTGAAAGTGCCTGTGAGAAGATTGCTGTGGAGGAGGCCGGAGCAAAGCCTGCAGAAAACTTGTGAGCTGCCTGTCGGCTGGCCTGCAGGGCTGTGAAAAGGTCAGGACGGGCCCGTTGGCTCATACAATGTACAATGTGCAATCCTATGTAGAGTTACTTCAGTCTAAACCCACTGAAATCTACTCTGCACAGGTTTGCACTGGTAGCTCCAAAGGATGAGGCCGCGGTGTCCTCTTCCACTGACTCAAGGCTCAACTGAACGTTATGTGGGGCCCAAGTGAATGGGGGACCCCCCGTATGACTCACAGGAGACATAAGAGCAGGGAATTTTCATTCCCAAGTGCTGTGGGGCTGATTTCTGCTTAGAAGTGCGGTCTCCATCTGGTTGCACCATCTGACTTGCAACACAAGAATGAGCAGAGAGAAGGGGAAATATTAGGGGCTGTGGAAGCAAGCCAAAGCAGGTCTACTCAGAAGTAAGCCTCAAGTTGTTCAAAGGGGCTTATCCAGTGGTGGGATCCAAAATTTTTAGTAACAGGTTCCCATGGTGGTGGGATTCAAACAGTGGTGTAATTCCAATGGGGCTGGGCGGGGCAAGACGGGGGCGTGACCTGGCATTCCGGGGGGCGGGGCATTCCTGGGCGGGGTTGTGGCAAAGACGCAGGGCACGCGCACCCCAGGTGCAGTTCCTTTTCACACCGCCTCTAGGAGGGGCGTAACTAAGGCAAAAATCACGTGGCAAAATCACCAATTAGTCACCCCCTCTCGGCACACACAAATAATTAGTAACCTACTCTCGGGAACCTGTGAGAGCTGGCTGGATCCCACCTCTGGGCTTATCCCAGGAATGTGTTCTTAGGGTTGGAACCTAACATGGCCCTTGATTTTAATTTTGATTTGGAAAGTCATTTGATCTCTGTTTGAGATCCCTGCTGTGAGGGCCCAGTCTTGCTCCCAATAGCAGCTATCAAATTAAATCCAAAGTGGCATCATAATGGGAGGTGTGGCCAGTGGTGATATGCAGGGCATGTGGTCAGCTTGGCACCAGGGCACTACCATGCATCAGCGATGCTGCACTTGTGTTTAGCAGAGGAATATTTGTCTTGGCATGGAAGTAGCAAAGATGCCTTGAGCCCAGGAAAAAGGCCAAGTATTTTAATAGATTAATAGATTAAAAATGTCTTCACAAAACCTTATGGTTTCCGCAGCTCAGGCTGCTAAAAATCAGAGAAACCAGGACAGGAAAATGGCAAGGCTCAGATAACCTGTAGATATTTTGAGAAGAAAAAATAGCAGAAAATCACAAATCTATTTGTCCTTTGGTGTTTGGAATTCTGACCTTCCCAAATTGTTTACAACATACAAAACCACAAACTAATTTCCCTTTGATTTCCTTGCTTATTATTGTGTGATGGTCCTGAAGAATGTTACATTTCACAAAAGAAAGCCTTTGATGAGAGAAGGCCAGCAACTGGGGCGAAGCACCCCTTGGCGAGTGGCAGATGGCGCCAGAGCCAATCCTGGAAAGCTAGGATTAAAAAGCAATTTCCAGCAACTTTAAAACGGGTCCCCATATTTGGGTCACAAAAATTAACTCTTTCTGAGAGAACTCTTAGATGGGCTGCAGCAGCCTGTATAAAGCATTGCCTGTTGTGAAAGAGAAGTAAACCTAGGCCATAAGGTTTAGGGAAGACAGCACAAATAAGTTGTGGTCCTAGGGTTTTGAATAGATTGACTTAAACCCCAGGAAAAGTAACTATGAATTGTAGTTGTTTGAGAGCATCAGACTGATAAATATATGCACACCTGTTTTTTTTTATTTGTATTTATTATTTACAGGAATAGGCTTGATAAATCCTGGGCAAAATAACAACTAATTCAGAGGTGTTATTGCCTAGTAGTGTGTATTTTCTTTGAAACACAGTTGGCTTAATACATATTTTTTTTCCTGTATATGTTCAATTATTGTGTATGCCTGATATTTTGCACTATTTGCCAGTTAGTAAAAAGTAGTAGTGTTTAATTTATTTTTGGAAACCAGCAGGGTGTTTTCAACCCTTAGCTGTCAGGTGCAGAGGGGTGTGGCTATCCCCACAGTTGTGGTGGGTTGTTTAGAGCCCAACTTGGGGCCTTTTCTGATACCCATCAATTTACATAGAAAGTAGGCAGGGCCAGGTGGGACTTTTGTCCAGCAAGGCTTCTGACTGAACACCGGAGATCTGATTGGCTCTGCAGATTTTTACCCCAGCCAATCAGTATTCAAGGGAATAGGCCAGGCGCTCTCTTAGGTCCTGATGCATGAAGCTTCCACTCCTTTGTAGTCGATCAATCAATTATGTGTCTCTGACTTTCCTGCCGGCTTATCTGATGCTGCCTCGACTATTGGTCCTTTGCCCATTTATGGTATGTGGGTATCTTCTCCACATGCACCCCCACTTGCCCCTTTGCTCCTAGAAACACGGGTCATTGTCCTCTGCAGGGTGGCTTTGCCTAGACCAGTGGTGGCGAACCCATTGGCACGGGGGCCAGAGGTGGCACTCAGAGCCCTCTCTGTGGGCATGCGCAAACAGAGTCCCCCCCCCCATCTGGGCTGGCCTGGGCCGCTGGGCTCAATTATTAGCATTAAACCTAAGACCTAGTTTTGGGGAGACACTGTAGGTAACCCTGTTAAGCACTGTTAAATCCCACTGATTTTCATGTGAAGAACTAAAGCACGATCCTTTACCTGGGAGTAAGCTCGGTTGCTGGCAATGGGGCTTGTTTCTGAGTAAACCATCCTAGGGTCATGATTCACCTGTTGGAAGAGTTGCATGGTTGCTTCAAAGCAAAGCCACCGACTACCACCAAGCTTACTCCTGAGTAATGCACGCCTCGGAGCCAACCGTTTTTTCTAAATGAAAACCTCAGTATTCAGGTTAAATTGCAGTGTGGGCACTGTGCGATAAATAAGTGGGTTTGGGGTTGCAATTTGGGCACTCGGTCTCGAAAAGGTTCGCCACCACTGGCCAAGACATTCCTTCAAGGCTGACAACTATGAGCCGTCCCTGAAACCCTGCCCAACCTCCTCCCTTTCCTCTTAGCCAACTATTGTACATCTTGTGCGCATGTGCTCATTGGTTAAAATACACTTCTTGTTTTTATTATTTTATTCTTCAATAAAACCAATTTTAATGATATAGCTTCTTGGTCATTTGAGTGTTTTCACCCAGGACTATCCTGGTATATAGATGGTTATAGATGGTTAGAAAGGTTATAGATGGCAGTGACACCCCCCCCCCCAATTCCTTCTCTCCAGCACATTTCCCCCCTACCCCACCCCACAACTAAAGTGGAGACTGCCTTCTGAGGGTAATAGTGGGGGTTGGAGACTCCTAGATTTCACCCAGCAAAACTGCCCCTTCCCCTAGAGAAACTTATATCTGTGGTCTAGAGATCCACTCTGAGAGAACTGCAGGCCCCACCTGGAGGCTGGGGAGTCAGTTTGGGGAGGGCAGTGTTTTCGAAGAGGAGGGGCTTCCACAGGGTATGCCATAGGCTGGGTCTACTCTCCATTTTCTGCCCTCCAGGTGAAATTCTCCTCCAGGTGAAATTCTCACTATAGACTGGAGATCAGTGGTAATCCCAAGGGATCTCTGGGCCACACCTGCGGGTTGGCAACGTTAAACTTCTCCCTTCGGAGATTAGGCAGGTGACCATCCGCTCTAGAGCTCTGGAATGCTCTTTATGCCATCATTTGACCTTCAACAGCTCTTATAGTAACCTGAAGTAGGAGATCTAGGTTGGGCCAGGAGGGATTTTCAATTGTTTATTTCCCCGCCCCCGCCCCCCCCCCCCATTTTTTTGTTACAGGCCTCCAGCTTGTAGTTATTAATAGTAAAGCAGCTCCTTCTCCTCTTCCAGGGATTTAACTAGGGTTTTATTTGAAAAAGGAATGTCTAGGCAACTCCAGTGCCACTACTCTGGGTCCCCCCCACACCCACACCAGTTGAAAGTCTAAGTCTATCTTCAGAGATACTCAGGTAAAACCCAGCGATGGGTTTGTGTTTCTCTTGTCCACTGGCTGTTTACAGATGAGTTTATTGACAGTGTTCTTCAGTAACGACATGAGCAAGAGAATGTAATGAACAATCGATTCTTCTCTGCTTTTCTCCACTGTTTATTCTTGGTCATAAAGATGCTTTGGCTGGGAAGATAATTAAAGATCTCCTTGCCGGAACTCAGTGACTGAAGGTTTTCAGTCTTTGATATAAGTCAGAATGAGCATCTGTCCCTTGCCTGCCGATCCCTTGCCCACCTCCTTCAAAACCTCTTGGCAGACTTCAGGCCCTGAGATGTTCAGCTTTATCCCCCTCGTTATGGGACTGAAAAGGGAAATAGTATCACACAGAGCCAAGCAACAAGCCATCTGATGGACCAGTCAATCTATTCCATACTGACGATGGGCCTTAATTATTATTCAGTCTGTTCAAGTTACTTCCCTCCAGGCATCTCAACATTGAGATGGGTCGTGAAAGGGCAATTCTATGCAAATCAATTACTCTGGGCAGATTATTTTGAAACAGTATCTATTGACTCCTCTTCCTACATGAAACGAGTGCTTAACGGGTTGATTATGGACTAGTCACACACTTTCAGCCTAGCGATGTCACAGGGTACTGGAAACTGCTTTGTTCCTCACTGTGGCGAAAGGTGAAGTGTAAAACAAGTAAATAAATAACACCTGTAGATGAAGGGGGGGGGCAGATAAAAGGTAGGTTAGTGAACAGAAGGCAAAGGGGGAGGTGCCTCCCCACAACTCCATGAGGAGTCCCTACTAGGCAAGTGGCCCTGTGTCCAGTGGCTAGAGTCAGTTGGGGGTTGGAACAAAGTGGGGCAGAGAAAGGTAGGCTGGCTGTTGGGTGTGAAGGAGACAGGGTTACCAATTACAGGTTAAGAAACACCTGGAGATTTGGAGGGGGGGTTGAGTCTGGGGACGATGGGGTTGGAGGGGGCGGACCTGAGAGCGACATAATGCCAGAGACACCACCCTCCAAAAAGTGCCTTTTCCTCCAATCGAATGAGGGCTGCCAACCTCCAGGTGGGGGCTGGAGATTACCCAGAATTACAATTGCTCTCCAGATTGCCGAGATCGGTTCCCCTGGAGAAAAAGGCTGCGCTGGAGGGGGGAGGGTCTGGCAATGCGCCCTGCTGAGGTTGCTTCCCCCCCAAGGCTCTACCTCCAAGTCTCCAATGAGCGTTCCGTGAAAGAGGAAATATTTTCTGCCACCTTTTGTTCGAACCTGTGCGATAAGGTTTTTATTCAGCCTTGCCAAAGAGAAAGATTCAAAGGACACCAAGAAGGGCGAGGGTCACCACCCTCTCTACTGCAAGTCTGGCCTGCTCCTGACTTCACCTGCAGTGGGGTACAGAAACCTAATAAAAGAAGCTCTTTCCCCCTCAGGTATGGTGAGAATTCAGATTTTCCAAGTTCCATAAAAGATAGAATTTCACCAGCCTACATGAGGTAGATTTCCCATCCTTACCTCTTGGTACCAGCAGAAAAAGAAAAGAAAATGGCTCACAGGCTGATAGCGGGATAAGGAGGAAAAGGCGGGGTAGCTATTTATTTGATTTATAAGGTAAAAGTCGGATCCAGACGGATCCTTGTGAATCCATATGATTTTTCCATTGGAATGAAATGAAATCACCATGAAACTGTAGAGCATGTCTTAGTCTACAGGCAGCACCAAAACAATCACGCATCCCACGTTCCGTGGCAACGCACAAAAACCTGTTTGGAAAAATCATCTGTGATGTGGTTGTGGTTTTGGGGGAGCAAGTGAAAAAACCAGTCAGATCCATGAGGATCCATGTTTTTCAAACAGGTTTTTGGGCCACTACCGTGCCATGGAGCGTGGGATGCGTGATTGTTTTGGTGCTACCTGTAGATTAAGACATGATTTCACGAGGTTCTGTTTGAAATCATCTGAATCTTGCTCGTTTTTGCACTAGTGCAGTGCCACGGAGCGTGGGATGAGTGATTGTTGTGTTCTGAGTTGTGGCTAAGGGCTTGAGCTGTGATTTGGTGGTAATTTATGGGTGATTAAGTGAGGAAATCAGGAGGATCCTTTTTAACCATGTTTTTGTGCCACTGTGTCTGCGGTGCCACCAAGCGTGGGATGCGGGTTTGTCTTATGCATGCGGCAAAGGGCTTGAGCTGTGATGTGGTGGTGATTTTAGGGTGACTTAGTGCAAAAATCATGAGGATCCATGTTTTCCAAACAGGTTTTTGTGCCACTGTGTTGCCACGGTGCGTGGGATGCGTGATTGTTTTGGTGCTGCCTGTAGACTAAGACATGCTCTACAGTTTCATGGTGATTTCATTTCATTCCAATGGAAAAATCATATGAATTCACGAGGATCCGTTTGAAATCATCTGGTGTTCTCTTTTCATCCGCACAAGGACTTGACTTTCCTTTTGATATGTACACATATATAGTTCACAGTGTTTTAAGCCATATATATATACACACATAGTTAGCTTGCACAAAGGGTGGAGTACGTTACATAAAATCATCTTAGCTAACGAAACTGATGGAGTCTGGTACTGATCTTACTGAAAGTCTGGTTAACACAAAGGAAGCGAGAAACGAAACTCAGAGCAGCCAGACACTGGCCTTGAGTTGAAAGAAACGGGGCCCCACCAAGGAGATAAGAAATTAGCAGAAGACTTGATTGCTATAGAAACCAGTAGTTGTTATAGAAATTTTATACATGAGGTGTTTTAGACTCAAGTTACATTAGAAATATGGGATGGAAAGGTGTGGTAAAAGGTGGGATAAGATGACCAGGTCTGTACGTTCACTTGACTCAAACCAATGAGCAAGAAGACAAGGAGGGATGTTTGTAAGAGGGTATAAATTATGTTACACAAGCAGCAGCCCCGTTGAACCTCCTCCCTGTTGCTAACAGTTCCCTCCTCTGCACAGAATTGAAACAATAAATCTCTGACCACTGAAGAAGCTTTTGGGATGGTTATTTGAGTAGCCGGACAGAGCCGTAGCTCTGAGGACGGGGCCTTGCCCTTGTGCCTAACACTTTTAACACGTGAGCCTGGCGGGCTGGCACTGCATCGCCTGAATACAAAACCCATCTCTACTGAACCCGGCGCAGGCCCGCCGTGCCTTCGTGGGCATCCAGTGCAGTGCCCAGAGCGCAGTCTCACTCATGCATTCACGACACACTGTTGATTCCTTATGCAAAAGCGTGCTCCGTGCATGCACGCGCCCGGCCTGCCCGTGGGCAGCGCCCCTCCAAGCAGACCGACTCAGGACCCCACTCGGGTCTACTCCACGTGCTGCCCGGTCTGCAGGGCACCCGCCTCGCCTCCGACGCGACACTCGGGCGCGCGGCTGCGTCTCTGCTGGAAAGGCCGCGGCGGGAGCCCCCCCCCCCGCCCCCGCACAAGCCTGAGCCGCGCCCTGCGCCCGCCAGGGGGCGCGCCGCCCTTCCCAGCCTCCTGCCGCAGGCCTGACGCTCCCCGCAGCCCAAAGCCCCGGAAGGACGCGGGGCGCATGCGCAGCAAGGGGCCGGGGCGGGCCGGGGCATGCGGGCGCCCAGGTGAGGGAGGGCGCGAGACATGCGCATGAGGGCGGGCGCAGAGGGAGGGGGCGCGCGGGGCTCGGCCCGTGTGGAGCGGAGCGGGAGCGGAGCGGGCGCGGGTGGAGCCGGGGCCCCCTCTGCGCCAAACGGGGCCCGGAGCAAGGAGTGGCTTTGCACGCACGCACGCACGGAGGCCGCAGTGGCTCCCTGGAAGGCTCCTTTCGCTCCCGGGGCAGTCTACACATGGGCAGAGAAACTGCATCAAGTCAGGGTTGCCAACCCCCAGGTGGAGCCCCAATCCCAGGGGGTTGTTTCCCGGGAGACAATGGCTGCTTGGGAGGGTGGACGCTGCGACGGGGTTTCCCTGCTCGTCTTCCTTCCGCCCCCGAAACGCAGACACGCCCTGCTGAAGACCCGGATCTTCAGGAATTTCCCCACACGGCTGTCTCCCCAGTGGGAACCCATCGTGCTCGTCTCCATTTTGCAATCACAGCAGCCCTGCAAGGAAGGCCAGGCTGAGAGTGACTGGCTGGGCCAAGGTCACCGGATGAACCTCCATGGCACAAGTGGGTGGGGGGACAGAAGGGAGGGAAAGGGGGCAGAATGTGAGGATGGAGAGACCGAATGGGTGCGGGAGGGAGAAAAAGGGTGCTCCCCCCCCCCCCCGTGCCTTCCCCAAAGCCAGAGGCCGTCTCCCCAGAGGCCACCCAGGGAAGGCCGCCCTGCTCCGCTGCGGTGCCGAGAAGCGTTTGGGGAGGGTGGCTGAGCGGTGGCAGCATGCAGGTGAGCGTGCAAACAGGGCAGTTGGGTGGTGGCAGCGGGTGAGCAGCGGTGGCAGTGGGTGTTACAGAACCCAGCTGGGCTCTCGATACAATTCTGACCATCCGTAGCCATCTTGAATTGGGTCAGTCTATTGCCCAGTTCTGCCTCCTCTTCTTTGGGGGAGGGGTCTCCTCGGGTCGTGCTCGGAGGTTGCTCCCAGGAACTTCAGCTATCAGGGAAAAAATGGAGGAGGAAAACAGCAGCCCCAAAAGTCAGCTGTGCCAAGAAAGAAGGGATCCTGGCAGGCAAGCAGCAGGTGCCAGACTTAGTTCCGAAGTGTGTGTGCTCACATGTATGCAGCCACCCAGTTGTACAAAAATATGGATGAAATCCAGTCAACAGAGAATAATCAAATTAAATCCTCCAGGTGCCCAGTTTGTGAGATAAAGAGTCAGAATGTCAGCTACAACCCTTTGCTGATGGTACCTTCCATTTCTTCTCTTGCAAATTGGGCAGATTTGTGGATTTTGCGGACATTTCTCAGTTGATTAAATTTTGCACATGTTTTCATGTGGTTTATATATACACAAGCGCAACCACTTGGCTCTAACATTTGATGTCCTGTTATTTAGCCAACAGGAGATAAGCAGGAACAAAACTTGGGACTCCCTGGGAATGCGGCAGATATTCTGCCAATGAATCCATGCCTTCTCTGCAGAAAGCAGATCATGTCTTTAAAGTGCACGTGATTGCATCACACAGAAAGCAGCCATCCCAGAGAGCAGGTGCCCGTGAGCCGCCCCCCCTCCCCCTGTGTTAGGTTAATGTTGCATCCCATGCCTTCATGACTTATTTGCTAAGCAAACCAGAATGGCATTTTCTCTAATTGGTAACTTTGGTGGCCAACTGTTAAAGGAGTGGTAAACTTTTGAAATGTCTGATTGGCACTTTGAGTGTGGCAGGATGTCTCTCCAGGCCTCGAGGGAGAAGTTGTTTTTGCTTTGCACAGTGGGAGAGAGAGATAATTTGACATTCTTCTACAGTTTGTAAACATACTGTAGATTTCTTCTCCTGCCAGGACCATGATAACCAATAGCCAAAGAGGTTTCAGGCCTCTCAGGCATGACTTATTCGTCACCTCCAACTGAAGCGTAAGTCCAGATAACTTCATTTGGCCAGCATTTTGAACATAAGAACTAGCCTGCTGGATCAGACCAGAGTCCATCTAAGTCCAGCACTCTGCACTGCTCGCTTGAGTGGCCCCACCAGGTGCCTTTGGGATCTCATTATGCAGGATGTGAAAGCAATGGCCTTCTGCTGCTGCTGCTTCTAAGCACCTGAGGATTACTTGCTAAAGGCACTTGGGAACATAGACCAGAGTCCATCTAGTCCGAAAGCTCTCTGCTACTACGCGGTGGCCCACCAGGTGCCTTTGGGAGCTCACATGCAGGAGGATGTGAAAGCAAAGGACCTTGCCTGTGGCTGTTGCTCCCCGATCACCCTGGTCTGTTGAGGGCATTTGCAATCTCAGATCCAAAGAAAGGAGGGATCCAAGATTGGTAGCCATAGATCAACTTCTCCTCCATAAATCTGTCCAAGCCCTTTTTAAAGCTATCCAGGTTAGTGGCCATCACCACCTCCTGTGGCAGCATATTTCAAACACCAAACATACTTTGAAATGTCCTCGGGGCAGGGATCTGCGTAACTCTGTGCTGATCCAAGAATATTGATGGCCTCGACTGTGTACATCAAAGGCACATTTCTCTGTGAAATCCAGGGGTTATGCAGATAGGGACAGGATTCTGCCTCTGTTGCTAGGGACCTACAATGGGACTCAGCACAAGGCCATGGTTGGGAGAAGATTGGGATGTTGCGGAGAATCCCGGGCCACACCCCTCAGGCTTCCAAGTGCTTTGCTGGCTTCGGCAGACTGAGCCGCCTGGCCAGCCGTGAACTCCGCTCATTTTCCTGTATGCGAAACTTTATTTCCTTGTCACAGGCACACGATGGCTCCCCTCCCTGGTGCAGAACTAGTCAAGAGGCCCCTGCAGCTGTATCGCTACCTGCTCCGTTGCTGCAAGGAATTGCCCGGGGAGAACGTCCGAGAGCACTACAGGCACGCCATCAGGCAGGTATGGAGATAGCCTTGCTGGATTGGGAGGGAGAGAACTCCCCCAAGCCCAGTGCTGCGTCTTCAGCAGGGGCCGAGTGCCTTTGGGAAGCTCAACAGTGGGGAATGATCAGCTCAGGCGGAAAGCTCTTGCTTTCTAACTAGCTTGAGGCGAGAGGGCGAGGTTTCAAGGAAGCTACCACGAGGGTCCTGCTGGCTGAGCACTCCAGTCTGAGTCCGGTACCCTGTTTCCCGCAGCAGACCACCAGGTCTGTCTCCAGAAGACATCTCAGCCAGGGCACAAAGGCCACATTCTCTGCTTGTTGCCTCCTCCACAGGAATCGAGTATGAAGGGTCCTACGGACTTTCAGTATAACAGAGGGCTGCACAGAGTTGAGTTTACTCCATGAAAAACGTTTGAAATATATTTGGACAATTTTGGGCAATTATATATAACCTATTACTAATTATTTTATGATGTTCTAATTGAGTTTGTACAGATTGTAACTAATATTATTGATAGAATTAATCAACGAATAACAAATTGTGTTTTTGATCAAACTTTTTCAGAGCTTCAATGTTCATGCAGATGAAGACAATCCTGAGAGAATCCAGCAGATTATCAAGAGAGCCATTGAAGATGCAGACTGGGTGATGGAGAAAGTGAGTAATCCCCTATGATGATGTGGATCATAAGTTTGGAGTGCACAGAACTCATGGGTATTGCATTAGATGGTATCCCAAGTATATCTCCTGACTCCTCCTAACACTTTTCAGAGTCCCTAAGTTCAGATCTCCATTTTACCATGTGAAGATAGAGGTCCAGGAGGAGCTTGACCTCCGATTCCCTGTTTCCAATCACCTGTGGCACTTCTGATATTGTGTTATTCCCTGCTTAGGTGTTTCACACTGCCCCAGTGGGTTGGGTGAAAATTGCACCACACCTCATCACTGCATAGAGGCACCCTCGCTGCTGCTCACCATTGTTGAAGAGGGACCTTGAAAGGTTTTCTCCCAGCATCATTGAACTCGATGTTGTCCTCCCTGTTCCTCAAAAGCATTTTGGGAATACGGAGTGGAAGGTGGTTGTTTCCCATAGAGCACGTTCTCCGTTCTCCTTTGCATTGCCAGGTTATGTGCAAAAAAATGCACTGGAGAAGCAGGTAGCCCCACCTGTGTAGGATGTGTAGAGGGAGGTGGCTGAGCACTGGTGGCTGAGATCCAGGGTGCGTGGGGTCCTGTATCCTGCAGAGAATTCTCTCGCCCGGACTCTATTATTCCCCCCCACCCACCCCCCACTCCACTGCCCCAGCGTGACTTCCACAGTTTACATCCTCCACCGCTAGGATAGTTTCCCTCACCTGCAGATTCTCTTACCTGGACTCGGCCACCCCAGTGCTGCCTCAGTGAGGAAGGGCTGTGGAAGTCATGCTGGGGCAATGTGGGAGAGTCAAGGGGGTGCCAAGAGGAAGATTGTCAGGCGCACAAGCCAAGGTCAGAACAGGAGGTAAGCAAGCAGGGGCGAGAGCACAGCAAAGTCTGTGGTACAGGCACGTAGGAGAGACGTTAGTACCAGACGGAAGCTATTCCCTTTGTCTCTTTTAAGCCTGATGCTCACCTGGCCGTCGGAGATGCTGTGCACCCTGGTTACGATTGCATCCAGACCGGCTCTCCTACAGAAAGTGCTTTCTGTCATAGCTGTGGCCTGGCGGTTGCTGAGCAGCCAAACGAGCACTGCATCTCCTCTCGTGCAAGTCACTGTGCAGCTTTCTCTGGTACTGCTTGCAGGGTTCAGGAGTAGTGGGGGGAGGGCATGCTAGTCTGGGATCCCCACCGTCTGGTCTGGAGCTGGTGGGGGGGGGGAGGGGCCGAGGGGCCTCTGTGCTTGTGTCTGGCTGTGGGTGTTGTAAGCTGCTTTGAGTCACCCTTGCAAAGAAAATGAATGAATTAGGAAACCATCGTTCTCCTAAAATAGATTATCAGTCTTTCAAAATCTAGCTGTGAATTAGCCAGCTGCATGGCTCCAGTGTGATCTTTCACAGTATTTTGGCACCTGATCCCCATTCTTCTCCCTCATGTAATCCTAGGACCTTGGTGGCGAATCTTTGGCACTCCAGATGTTACATGGACTACAATTCCCCATCCAGCCCTGCCAGCCACGGCCAATTGGCCCATGCACTGGCAGGGAGCTGACTCAGTAGTAATGATCCCATAACTTATCTGGAAGTACCAAATCCGCCCTGCTCAGGATGACATCTGTGAATGCCATGTTGTGCGAAGGTGTGTGTGTGTGTGTGTGTGTCCTGCTTTGCCCTAGAAAGAAAGGGAGGGGGCCAGTGGCGTGGGGTATAGAATTTTTTTTATGGGGAGGGGGGGGTTAGGGGGCAGAGGCCACTCCCCACACCAGCCCACATGTGGGGAGGCATGGCCACACACCTCCCAAGCCCAGCCCCGAGGCACTCCAGTGCTTATAAAAGCCCAGCTCTCCAAAGGCCAGGAGTATGGCAAACTCCCCTGCCCTGCCTGCCCCCCCCCCCACCAGTTGGGCTCCCAAGGCTGGTAGGCGGCAGTCCTTCTCCCTCCCCTCCAGGTTGAGGGTTAGCTAGGTGAAATGGAGCCTGGTGCGAAACGGGAGGTTTGCGCCCTCCCAATGGGTGGCTGCTGTGATGCTGAAATCCACCCCCAAACAGCATCACTTTCAATGGTGTTTAAATTAGGGAGCCCAGATTCTCCTTTTAAATCCATCTTAAAGGGAGAATCTGCCCCCCCCCCAGTTAAAACAACATTGAAAGTGATGCTGTTTGGGGATGGATTGTCCCCCACCCTGAAACAGCATCACTTTCAAGGTTTAATCTGGGGACCTCAGATTCTCCCTTTAAATCCATGCCAAAGGGGTTGGATTCAAAAGGAGAATCTGGGGAAATCTGGGGGGTCAATTTTCCTGCTGTTAGGGGTGCAGTTGTTAAGCTAGAAGCACCAAACTTTCAGGGTATCTTTAGGAGGCTCTCCTGATGATACCACCCAGGTTTAGTGAAGTTTGGTTCAGGGGGTCCAAAGATATGGACCTTCAAAAGGGTAGCCCCATCTACTATTAGCTCCCATTGGAAACAATGGGGGATGGGGGCACCCACTTTGGAGGTCCATAACTTTAACCACCCCTGAACAAACTCCTAAGCCAAATTTAATGGTAATCTTCAAGAGTGTCACCTAATGACCCTGAAAGAGGCATAACCTAAATGCGTCCCCTACAGGCCCAAAACAAAAAAAACACTTTAAAATACAAAAAACCCACAAATGGTGGGCGGAGCTTCGGACATGCAATGGGGGGGTTTGAACCCGAGAAACCCCTCCCCTTACCTACGTCCTTGGAGGGGGCACCAGGAAGACAGGCAATAAATCGTGACTGTTGACATACGTTGACATTCCTAGTTTGCTATATATGGTATTTCCTTTCAGTATAAAAAAGAGAAGTAGAGGAAGTGATGGGCAAGAAGTCATCTGATGAAGACTAGAGGATGCTGCACTGCAGACTGAAGGGAACAGTCGTCTCCCGGCTTCAGCCAGCTGGCCATCCAGGGGTGGGCAGGAGGCCTCTTGCAAACGAGGCTGAACTCCGATTAAGTTCTGAATGGCATGAAGTTCCTGGCTGAGTCTGTGGGGAGCAGACGGACATTGGGAAACCACGGAAATCATTCTTAGGTCAAATACTAAATTTAGCCGTCTTGCTGGAATTCTGAAAATATTGGGAAATCCTTGAAGCTTAAGGCTGCGACGAGACACGACTAGATCAGTCCACAGTTGGTAGAGAAGATATGGTCTATACATATTTCAAATAAATAAATATTTATATATTATGAAAACCAAGCATTTGGGTATCACGTTGTTGCTTGTAACTTGTGGAAAAAATGTTGATTCAAGTGTCTGCTGCAGATTTAAATGGAAGCATTCCCTGGCAATAGTAAAGGAGTATTCCATGGATCCAGTTTTAAAAACACACACTATGTTTATAGTTTGAGGGAGTATGTTGGTCCCTGTCCACACGCTTGGTTTAGGTTGCTGGCTGTAGAATTTAGTTTGCAGGAAGAATGGAGATGGCCTGACCAGCTAGAGCAGCAGAAGGCAAGCCATGGTTAAGGCCAAGCTTTGGATCCAAAGGAGATTGCAACCCTGTTCCATGTAAAGAAAATAAAAGTAGTCTTTCTCGACATATTCATATATGCCTCTAGAGGGCAGCGTAGCATGAGAACAGAGAGCCAGCATGCAGTACCCATATATACTGGCGTATAAGACGACTGGGCCTATAAGACGACCCCCCCCCCCCTTTTCCAGTTAAAATGTAGAGTTTGGGCTATACTTCATGCAAGTAAGGACTCACGTCAAATGCTTATGACGATGCAGCTGCTGGAGAAGCCTCTAGGAGAACTCCACAAGAATGCGGTACTTGAACAACTTGGGGGAAATTTTCCCACTCAGAGGAAGAGGAGAAACTTGACCCGCCCACCCTTTCATGTTCACCAAGTTTCCAGATCAGCCGACCAGGCAGAAGGGAAAGTGAAACCAGGAGCCCCTCTCCCACGTTGGCTCCGCAGCTCCATCCTTGGGGAGCAGAAAAGGATTAAGATCCAAGTGTGTGTGTGGGAAGGGGGGGAGCCTCTTGCGCCTTTTAAAAAGAGCTGAATGCGTTGGTTCCTGGTTTTTTGCAGAAATAAGGAAGGGGCTCCTCAGGCACAGGAGTCTCCCTCCCGTCCAGTAGCAACACCTTGACTCGTGGAAGTATTGCCAGTCCCACCGGACGCCCGACAGGAGGCTGACTCCAAAGGTAAAGCATGCACCGGGATCATGGCAGGTGGTGGCAACGGGCTGAAGTTGCACAGGCAGGCAGGCAGGCAGGCAGGCAGGCAGCTGGCCAAGCTAGAGTGAGAACCAAGATTTAAGGTGTTCAGGAGTGAGGAACTGAACCCAGTGCGTGGAGGCAGCAGCAGAGCTGCGGCTCAAGATCCCTGGGCGCTCAGTACTACCGCTCAGTTCCAGTGTGTATAAAGAGCTTGACCCAGACTTTACAGATGATTTCCCAGGGTTCCAAAAAAGTAGTCTTATAAGCCAGTATTCTCACGGTAGTTGATAAGAGCAGGTCGACTCTAATCTGGAGAACCGGGTTTGAGTCCCCAGTGCTATACATGACCGGCAGAGTCTTATGTGGCAAACCAGATTTGTTTCTCTACTCCTACACACTCCTGCTGGGTGACCTTGGGCCAGTCACAGTTCTTTGGAACCCTCTCAGCCCCACCTGCCTCACAAGGTGTCTGTTGTGGGGAAAGGAGTTTGTCAGCCCCACCACCTTGTATGCCTTTTATAACCTAAGAGAACCAATTCCTCTTTACTTTTGAATCTGTGGAGGGTCGGCTGTGCTCTTCCAAAGGAAACCCACACAGCAGGGATGTTTCTTCAGCAACGTGCAATGATTTGAGAGCGCAGAGCTTGCAAAATGACCCTTGGTCGAAGAAGAGGGGTGTGCAAAATATGTCCCTGTTTTCATCCACAAAATCTGGGAGGGTGTCAGGGAGGCTTGAAAATGTTACATATCTTCGTGGAATCAATCATCTTCCTTCTTCAGGCTGTTGGATTGTGCAGAAACTTGCTAAAAGGGTTACCAAAGGGCTCTAAAATTCTTGCTCTGGTGCAGGGGTCTGCAACCTGCGGCTCTCCAGATATTCATGAACTACAATTCCCATCAGCCCCTGCCAGCATGGCCAACTGGGGCTGATGGGAATTGTATTAGAGTCTATGGTATCCTGGAGAGCCGCGGAGTTGCAGACCTCTGGTGGTTCTGAGGAAAAGAGAGGAGCCACCTTTGCCTTGCCTGATTTAGCTGAGCCATTGAAGAGACCAGGTAGGGCGACTCCAAAGGATTATTGAGATGCAACTGATGCTTGGAGGCATTGCACTAATACACAACAACTCATTCCTTACATACACAGTGATGACTGCAAGTATGATTGCTTGATTTGTACAAGGTAGCCTTGGGGGCATAATTGGTCTTGGAGCAAATTAACCCTTACTCTGGTTGAAAGGACTCTTGCTAAATCATGAATATATCAAGGGAAAAAAATCCCAGTAAATCAAGAATACTATATGAAATTCTGTGCATATGCTTTCATTTTACATACAGTAGCCTTCTCTAAGCCACTGGTTGGGTTGTTGTGATATCATAGATGGCTGTGAACATTCCCTCTGATGAGTAGGGAATTGCAGGGTAGCAGCAGTGAAGGAAATGGAAGAGCGGGTTTGCTTGGGTGCAGGTCTGGCATTGAAAAGCCCCTCTAGGATAGTCACACACTCGTCAGCTGGAATCACATCATGTCATACTTGAAAGAACCAGAAGTGAATTACTGGAAAATCTTTGGCATAGCCACAGAAAGGGGTTTTCCCTAAAAGTGACATCAGTCTTTTCTCGTAAATGTTGCTCCAAAGTGGAAAGGAATTGATGCATTTAATGGGTTTTCCCCACCTTGCGTATTTGTGGATTTCCAGCATCAACGACGAACTCTCTGCAAGATGACTTATGAATTTCCAGACAACAGGAATGGGATTTCATTTTGTGTCTCACAGGGCCTAAAATCTTTTCTTTTTAAAACTCTCTGTAAAGGAGGGCAGCTGTGGCGTAGTGGTTAAGAGCAGGTGCATTCTAATCTGGAGGAACCGGGTTTGATTCCCCGCTCTGCTGCTTGAGCTGTGGAGGCTTACCTGGGGAATTCAGATTAGCCTGTGCACTCCAACACATGCCAGCTGGGTGACCTTGGGCTAGTCACAGCTCTTCGGAGCTCTCTCAGCCCCACCCACCTCACAGGGTGTTTGTTGAAAGGGGGGAAGGGCAAGGAGATCTTAAGCCCCTTTGAGTCTCCTTACAGGAGAGAAAGGGGCCTTCTTCTTCTTCTTCTTCTTCTTCTTCTTCTTCTTCTTCTTCTTCT